>NC_079468.1:1818181-2121212 GCF_026250575.1 Diorhabda carinulata
TTTGAATATAATTTGATAATTTATTAGTAACTAACTACTAGATGAGGGAAGAGTAAGTAATGAAAATTGTTCGATTTTATTACAAAATTAATGAGATCAAAATTTTACATCTGTCATTTGTGATATCAATAAAAATGTGGTTTGTGGCGATGTCATACGTCATACGTATTAATTCAACAGTATATATTTATTTTTCTTTATTTATTATCGTGTATATAAATTGTTATCGTAGATAAAATCCCCGTTTGTTATTTCGACTTGTTAAACCACGTGTCCCAGAGATGACGAAGACATTTAAATGCAAAATTATTCCTTCAGAACGGTCTAACAACTACGAAACAATATAATTTCGCGCGACACCAGCCATTGTTGAGTTCGTCTATGCTCGACTCGTTTGTAATACAAAAAGCCCTATAGTTTGCATCTTGATAGTCCTTCAAGGGAGCTGTAAATCTTTAAAAAGAATCGATGTTTATTTGGTCATTGGCCTCAGTCGGAATCCTTTCTATTTTTATATATTTTTTGTGAAAAAAAAAACTATATGATTGTGAAATATTTAGTTAGACGGAACTAAAAAAATTTCGCGGGTTTTTTTTTAACCGATAGTGTGAGTACTAACAAGATGGCGACGACATTCTTAAAGGTATTTACACCAGTGTTGCCAGTTCTCTATACATAAATAGTGGTATTATAACTGAATTATTTTTATCTGTATTTATTGTTATCTTTATACAGATTCTTTCTGCGGTTTCTCGATAGTTGTAACATAAAATTAAACTACCAATCCAGTCGGTATATTATGCAGTTAATTAATTAGAAATGTGTCAATTTTTTTCTAGTAGTCAATTAAGCGTTAATACCATGTTCGGTTACTGTGAATAGCGCCTTTTTTACACAGGAATATTACACATAAACCGTATGGTGAGAAGGAATTCTCTTCAAGATACGAGGGTATTCAAAAAAATAATATTTTATATCATGCAACGTAATATATTTATTATAATGAAATTTGTATTCAAATAAATATTTTTTTTGAATTATCGGGACAAATATATCCTTCCGGTTGATAATTACAGTAACTGCCGTTTTTAGCTCCTGTAATATTTATATCGCTAAATTGCCAATTAGTACAAGCTCCTTCGCCGCATAGAATCAAAGCTTCCAACGTCGGGGAATTATTATAACTTTGCATATTTCCGTGAATATTTTCGAGAGTTAAATCAACAATTGGAATATTAGATCCCGGATTTCCGGTAGCTTCACCATTCTCGTAATCTTGTTGAATGTTGATGCCAAAATTGTGGATATCTAAAAACGTAAACAGCGATGACGTAAGCAGTTAAGTCATACGGACTCGTCCACTGATATAGACCGTGATGCCGGTCCCGTTCTAATATGTTAATGGAGGATAAAATTTAGTAGGTTTATAATGCGGTATTGAGTGAGCGACGTAAACGGCGATGACGTAAGTGATTTAAGCGGTAACGTGGATACACTAATACGAAATCATCCACTGATATAGACCGTGAAGTCGGTACTGTTCTAACATGTTGATAGAAGATAAAATTTAGTATATCAATGAAGCAGTGTCGAGGAAGTGACGTAAGCAGTACCGTGGATATACTGATACGAACTCGTCCGCTGATATAGACCGTGATGCCGGTACTGTTCTAATATGTTGCTAGAAGATAAAATTAAGAAAATTAATAAAGCAGTGTCGAGGAAGTGACGTAAGCAGTACCGTGGATATACTGATACGAACTCGTCCGCTGATATAGACCGTGATGCCGGTACTGTTCTAATATGTTGCTAGAAGATAAAATTAAGAAAATTAATAAAGCAGTGTCGAGGAAGTGACGTAAGCAGTACCGTGGATATACTGATACGAACTCGTCCGCTGATATAGACCGTGATGCCGGTACTGTTCTAATATGTTGCTAGAAGATAAAATTAAGAAAATTAATAAAGCAGTGTCGAGGAAGTGACGTAAGCAGTACCGTGGATATACTGATACGAACTCGTCCGCTGATATAGACCGTGATGCCGGTACTGTTCTAATATGTTGCTAGAAGATAAAATTAAGAAAATTAATAAAGCAGTGTCGAGGAAGTGACGTAAGCAGTACCGTGGATATACTGATACGAACTCGTCCGCTGATATAGACCGTGATGCCGGTACTGTTCCAATATTTTGCTAGAAGATAAAATTAAGAAAATTAATAAAGCAGTGTCGAGGAAGTGACGTAAGCAGTACCGTGGATATACTGATACGAAATCGTCTACTGATATAGACCGTGATGCCGGTCCCGTCCTAATATGTTAATGGAGGAAAAAAATTTGGTAGATTTATAAAGCAGTGTTGAGGAAGTGATATAAACAGCGATGATACGAACTCGTTCACTGATATAGACCGTGAAGCCGGTCCCGTTCTAATATGTTAATGGAGGATAAAATTTAGTAGGTTTATAATGCGGTATTGAGTGAGCGACGTAAACGGCGATGACGTAAGTGATTTAAGCGGTAACGTGGATACACTAATACGAAATCATCCACTGATATAGACCGTGAAGTCGGTACTGTTCTAACATGTTGATAGAAGATAAAATTTAGTATATCAATGAAGCAGTGTCGAGGAAGTGACGTAAGCAGTACCGTGGATATACTGATACGAACTCGTCCGCTGATATAGACCGTGATGCCGGTACTGTTCTAATATGTTGCTAGAAGATAAAATTAAGAAAATTAATAAAGCAGTGTCGAGGAAGTGACGTAAGCAGTACCGTGGATATACTGATACGAACTCGTCCGCTGATATAGACCGTGATGCCGGTACTGTTCTAATATGTTGCTAGAAGATAAAATTAAGAAAATTAATAAAGCAGTGTCGAGGAAGTGACGTAAGCAGTACCGTGGATATACTGATACGATATCGTCCACTGATATAGACCGTGATGCCGGTCCCGTCCTAATATGTTAATGGAGGAAAAAAATTTGGTAGATTTATAAAGCAGTGTTGAGGAAGTGATATAAACAGCGATGATACGAACTCGTTCACTGATATAGACCGTGAAGCCGGTCCCGTTCTAATATGTTAATGGAGATGAAGTTTGGCGGATGCGCTTGTTATTGTTCTTTTTCGGCGATATCGCGTAATGGCAGACAGTCACTTTTGGTATTGAATTGATAAAAAACAAAATGGAGGGAACTTACTTTTCAATTCAATATTCCTATAAGTGATATTGTGGACAAGTCCCGGTCCACTATCGGAATGCGTTTTGACGTGTATACCGTTAGGAGAATTACTCACTAAACAATTTTCGAATGTGATATTAGAAACTGAATTCGCACTGAAATCGTTGCTGAAGCCTACGGAGATGCTCAAACCATGACCACCGCTACATACCATGTTACTGATGAGAATATTCGCGCCGACGTTAACGACCACACAATCGTCCTGATTTAGCACCGTGCTGTTTTTGATGACTAAGTTGGTGCCACTTAAATCGAAACCGTCGGTGTTGTGGCCGGTGAAATTTTTCTACAACACAATTTAATATTTTGGAGTGAATTTACTCCGTTTTCAGGATAATATTCGTGTCAAATTATTAGTGGATAGAGTAGATATTAGAGCAAATATAGAGCGGCAAAGGACGCGAATAACGTCGATAGTAACGGAGGGATACTTAGAAGGATAATTCGCTAACAAAAACTCAATTTTATCCTCGATTGTAGATTGCTACTAATAAAATATTGTTCGCAACTCGTGTAAAAAGTATTTATAGCAATTGACTTGTTGTTTCCGGTGTGCTATTTCATTAAATGAAGTTTAAATTGCTCTAACGTAGTTTTCAACATTTAACTCGAAACGAGAGTGTGGATTTTTTATTGACATGTTGCCAAATCTTGTTTTTTTTCACATTTTCCACGAAAAAATGATCCAAACATATATATACGTCTTACTTTGTCTCCTTCGGATACATCTATGGTCCATTCATTTATAATTAGATCATTAGATTTAACGGAAATGCAATGGACAGGACAATTTTTGATATTAATACGTTCAGCGATAGATTCGGTCACTTCCAATCTCATAAATTTTGGTTTAGCGATACCTCCGTTGCCACCAAAAGTGTCCCAATATAATTCTCCCTGACCGTCCAAAACAGATCCTAAAATATAAATACTATACGACCTTCGTAAACCTAACCTCAAATTAGACGAAATTCAATTTCAAAAACGACAGAAAAGCAACCAAATTCAACAAACTGAATAATCACGTTTACTGTCATTTTGACAGTTGTTTAACGTTATGAATTTAAAATTTTATAAAAAATGTAATTCACGTTCAATTAAAGTAAATAATTTTCAATTTATTAACATATTTCGACCATAATTTCATGGTAAATACATAACTATTAGAAAGTTTGGAAAATTTATTACTAATAGCACTTTCTGGTGTTTGATTTCCACATTCTACAACGATAAAAGTGCGATTGGACAGAATCAAGCGCCTCGCGTGTCTCAAAATCACAGTTTTTTTGCGTACGGCCCCAATTAGGGCCTTTGAGGTTATAAAAAATGTAATTCACGTTCAATTAAAGTAAATAATTTTCAATTTTTTAACATATTTCGACCATAACTTCATGGTGAATACATAACTATTAGAAATTTTGTAAAATTTATTACTAATAGCACTTTCTGGTGTTTGATTTCCACATTCTACAACGATAAAAGTGCGATTGGACAGAATCAAGCGCCTCGCGTGTCTCAAAATCACAGTTTTTTGCGTACGGCCCCAATTAGGGCCTTTGAGGTTATAAAAAATGTAATTCACGTTCAATTAAAGTAAATAATTTTCAATTTTTTAACATATTTCGACCATAATTTCATGGTGAATACATAACTATTAGAAATTTTGTAAAATTTATTACTAATAGCACTTTCTGGTGTTTGATTTCCACATTCTACAACGATAAAAGTGCGATTGGACAGAATCAAGCGCCTCGCGTGTCTCAAAATCACAGTTTTTTGCGTACGGCCCCAATTAGGGCCTTTGAGGTTATAAAAAATGTAATTCACGTTCAATTAAAGTAAATAATTTTCAATTTTTTAACATATTTCGACCATAATTTCATGGTGAATACATAACTATTAGAAATTTTGTAAAATTTATTACTAATAGCACTTTCTGGTGTTTGATTTCCACATTCTACCACGATAAAAGTGCGATTGGACAGAATCAAGCGCCTCACGTGTCTCAGTACCACAGTTTTTTGCGTACGGCCCCAATTAGGGCCCTCGAAGTTATAAAAAATGTAAATCTCGTTCAATTAATGTAAATAATTTTCAATTTAATAACATATTTTGACCATAACTTCATGGTAAATACATAATTATTAGAAAGTTTGTTAAATATATCACTTAGAGCACATTCTGGTGTTTGATTTCCACATTCTACAACGATTAAAGTACGTTGGACAGAATCAAGCGCCTCGCGTGTCTGAGTACCACAGTTTTTCGCGTACGGCCCCAATTAGGGCCCTTGAAGTTATAAAAAATGTAATTCTCGTTCAATTAATGTAAATAATTTTCAATTTAATAACATATTTTGACCATAATTTCATGGTAAATACATAATTATTATAAAGTTTGTGAAATTTATTACTAATAGTACTTTCTGGTGTTTGATTTCCACATTCTACCACGATAAAAGTGCGATTGGACAGAATCAAGCGCCTCGCGTGTCTCAAAATCACAGTTTTTCGCGTACGGCCCCAATTAGGGCCCTTGAAGTTATAAAAAATGTAATTCACGTTCAATTAAAGTAAATAATTTTCAATTTAATAACATATTTCGACCATAACTTCATGGTAAATACATAATTATTATAAAGTTTGTGAAATATATCACTTATAGCACTTTCTGGTGTTTGATTTCCACATTCTACAACGATAAAAGTGCGATTGGACAGAATCAAGCGCCTCACGTGTCTCAGTACCACAGTTTTTTGCGTACGGCCCCAATTAGGGCCCTCGAAGTTATAAAAAATGTAATTCTCGTTCAATTAAAGTAAATAATTTTCAATTTAATAACATATTTCGACCATAACTTCATGGTAAATACATAATTATTAGAAAGTTTGTGAAATATATCACTTATAGCACTTTCTGGTGTTTGATTTCCACATTCTACAACGATAAAAGTGCGATTGGACAGAATCAAGCGCCTCGCGTGTCTCAAAATCACAGTTTTTGGCATACGGCCCCAATTAGGGCCCTAGGAGTCCTACTGGGCTTTCCACACGTAGATCTAGCGATGCAATTCGATGCCATACAGATCGAACTGCAGACTGGATCAATTGGCCATGCAAAAACTCATTTCGGTCACCAAAGACGCCATCTCCACACCATGAGCGTGGAGGAGGATGAAACTGCAGATCCCCGCTTGGACAAGACTCATAGCTTGCTTAATAACATCAAAACATCAAAGGATTGAATCCAAAGCGTCTGACAGGCTTCTCGAAGGACATGGGACTTTGGTTAAGTTAATTGAGGCACGACGGGTCTATCTGAAGGTCCTGGACGTCCTGGACTGTCCTCCACTGTTAAATATCGTTGCAAAATATACGAATGGTTTCGGGTTTTTCCGGTTACGCATGCAACTCAATCGGTTTAGCAGTTTTGAGCTCACGTGGTCAAGACACACGGCAAAAATTGAAACGACACATTTTTAGTTACAATATTTCCAGTAACTATGAAAATACAATTATTTTCCTCACCTTTTTCTCCTGTTATAGTTAGATCGTGTCCTTTTATGGTGATCAAAGGACCTTGCCATTCGTAATAATCGAAATAAGTTCGTCCTTCGAATACGAGGTTCGTTCCATTTTTCAAATTGAGATTTAGCCCTTGGTTGGCCGGTACGTGTAGATTGGAAATTTTTATATCTGTACAATTTTTAATAACATCATCTACTAACGAAAACTCACTAATGACGCAGTTTTTTTCGACGCTGGCAGCGTTGGTGCTAGTAACCAAAAAGAGAATTAATACATTTATTGCTTCGTACATCGTTTTTTCAAACTTAATTTTCGACGAAAAATACTTGAAATATCTTTAATAACTTATTGAGATGTATCTTCAAGTATTTATCTGTAATTTGAATGAGTTTTTATCTGTAATCAATTCTAATACCAAGATATTTATCAGATTATCAATATGTACGAGGATGGTTCCAAAAGTACCTGGCCCAGTAGAGAAAACAATAAAATTTTGTTTATTTTTCAACGTAATCACTTTTTTCGTTGCTTTCCATTGATTTTCATTCATTTTCTCATCGATTTTCATCAATTTCCATCGATATCCATCATTTTCGTCAATATCCAACGAATTTTCTTCAATATTGATCAGTATCCATGGATTTCCATCGGTTTTCATTAATTTTCCCTTAATTTTCACAAGTTTTTGTTGGATTTTTTGAGTTTTGTTCGATTCTCATTGCTTTCCATTGATTTTCCTTCATTTTATCATTAATTTTCATCAATTTCCATGGATATTAATCATTTTCATCCCTATCCATCGAATTTTCTTAAGGTTTCCTTCAATATTGATCAGTATCCATGGATTTCCATCGGTTTTTATCAATTTTCACAAGTTTTTGTTGGCATTCTTGAGTTTTCTTCGATTCTAATTGTTTTCCATTGATTTTTCTTCATTTTCTCATTGATTTTCATCAATTTCCATCGAAATTCATCATTTTCATCAATAATCATCGCATTTTCTTCACGTTTTTCTCAAATTTCATCAATTTCCATTGATTTTTCTTCAGGTTTTCCTCAATATTGATCAGTATCCATGGATTTCCATCGGTTTTCATTAATTTTCACTTCATTTTCACCAGTTTTGTTGGATTTCTTGAGTTTTCTGCGATTTTCATTGCTTTCCATTGATTTTCCTTCATTTTTTCATTAATTTTCATCAATTTCTATCGATATTCATCATTTTCATCAATAATCATCGGATTTTCTTCACGTTTTTCTCAAATTTCATCAATTTCCATTGATTTTTCTTCAGGTTTTCCTCAATATTGATCAGTATCCATGGATTTCCATCGGTTTTCATTAATTTTCACTTCATTTTCACCAGTTTTGTTGGATTTCTTGAGTTTTCTGCGATTTTCATTGCTTTCCATTGATTTTCCTTCATTTTTTCATTAATTTTCATCAATTTCTATCGATATTCATCATTTTCATCAATAACCATCGAATTTTCTTCACGTTTTTCATCATTTTCATCAATATCCATCGAATTTTCTTTAGGTTCCCTCCAATATTGATCAGTATCCATGGATTTCCATCAGTTTTCATTGATTTTCACTTAATTCTCAACAGTTTTTGTTGGATTTTTTGAGTTTTCTTCGATTCTCATTGCTTTCCATTGATTTTCCTTCATTTTCTCATTAATTTTCCTCAATTTCCACCGATATTAATAATTTTCATCCCTATCCATCGAATTTTCTTCAGATTTTCTTTAATATTTATCAGTATCCATGAATTTCCATCGGTTTTTATCAATTTTCACCAGGTTTTCTTGGCTTTCTCTAGTTTTCTGCGATTTTTTCATTGCTTTCCATTGATTTTCATCAATTTCCATCGATATCCATCAATTTTTCATCAATATGTACGAGGACGGTTCCAAAAGTACCTGGCCCAACAAAGAAAACACTAAAATTCTGTTTTTTTCTTCAACTTAATCTCCTTTGAGCTCCATACCCTTTTCCGTCTTCATTGCTGCAAAATCGGAACCATTTTTTCTAGTCCGGGAATAAAAAATAATCTGATGGGGCTAAATCTGGCCAATAGGTAGCAATTCAAACTTTAATTCATTCAATTTGGTCAGTGTTGTAACGAATTTGTGAGCTGGTGAAACGTCACTTTCTTCTTAACCAAATGCCTTCGTTTTTGCTCGATTTTTCCGCTCAAACGTCGCAATAAGTTAGCATAATACTCGCCATGGATAGTTTTTCCTTTTGGTCAGTCCAACGCTTCTCAAATATCGCTAAACAACTTCTATGTCAGGCCAGATACTTCTGGTATCACCCTCGTATATATAATATCCAATGTTCGCCGTCTTATTCACCGGAACTTGACCCGATAGAAAAAATTGTCGGTACTGATAGAGAACGAAGAAATTTTCTGGAACGTTAATGAGGAAAATGATGAAAATGAAATTTTGACTGGACTATTGACGTTGGATCGATTCGACGTGGAGTTAACCCAAAATTTCGGCCAAATATATTAGGAAATTTCCCGTAAACGAGTACCTAATAAATTTTCGAATTAAAATAGACATATTAAATATGCCAGATGAAAGAAAGGGGATTAAGCTCGTCGAGAATTTGTCTCGGAGATGGTTTCATAAACAGGACGCCAAAGAATGTTGATGTCGACGTAAATTCAACCGTTATTTGACGGTAAAATGCAAAATAACATTAATTCGATACAATATTTTCTATTATTTAAATATCGAACGTTTTGTAAAGATTTGGAATGGCGAAACGCGTGATTATTGAAATTTTGAGGGCGAATTCACCCCTTGCGAATACTTTCGCGACGATTTTTCCATTTTTTCATTTCGGGATCCCGAAAATTCGATTTGTTTCGCTTAAACCGCCTCAATGTAGTTTGTTCGAATGTTTTTTTTTTGGTCTAAAGTGGAAAATCGAGGCACCTTATGTTTCTTTACGTTTGTATCAAATTTTCATGTTTAAGTTTTCATAATTTTATTCAATTTTCGTTGACTTCCATAGATTTTCATTGGTATTCAATTAATACTCATTGGTTTTTCAGAGTTTTCTTTGATTTTCATTGCTTTCCATTAATTTTATCATTGATTTTCATCAATTTCCATCGAAATTCATCATTTTCATCAATGACCATCAAATTTTCTTTATGTTTTTCTTAAATTTCATCAATATCCATTGATTTTCCTAAAGGTTTTCTTCAATATTGATCAGTATCCATGGATTTTCATCGGTTTTCATTAATTTTCACTTAATTTTCACCAGTTTTTGTTGGCTTTTTCCAGTTTTCTTCGTTTTTCATTGTTTTCCATTGATTTTCCTTCATTTTCTCATTAATTTTCATCAATTTCTATCGATATTCATCATTTTCATCAATATACATCGAATTTTCTTCAGGTTTTCTTGAATATTGATCAGTATCCATGGATTTTTATCGGTTTCCATTAATTTTCACTTAATTTTCACCAGTTTTATTGAATTTCTTGAGTCTTCTTCGATTCTCATTGCTTTCCATTGATTTTCCTTCATTTTCTCATTAATTTTCATCAATTTCTATCGATATTCATCATTTTCATCAATATACATCGAATTTTCTTCAGATTTTCTTCAATATTGATCAGTATCCATGGATTTTTATCGGTTTCCATTAATTTTTACTTAATTTTCACCAGTTTTGTTGAATTTCTTGAGTTTTCTGCGATTTTCATTGCTTTCCATTGATTTTCCTTCATTTTATCATTGATTTTTATCAATTTCCATCGTTTTTATTCAATTTTTGTTGACTTCCATCGATTTTCATTGGTATTCAATTAATACTCATTGGTTTTTCAGAGTTTTCTTTGATTTTCATTGCTTTCCATTAATTTTCTCATTGATTTTCATCAATTTCCATCGAAATTCATCATTTTCATCAATGACCATCAAATTTTCTTTATGTTTTTCTTAAATTTCATCAATATCCATTGATTTTCCTAAAGGTTTTCTTCAATATTGATCAGTATCCATGGATTTTCATCGGTTTTCATTAATTTTCACTTAATTTTCACTTAATTTTCACCAGTTTTTGTTGGCTTTTTCCAGTTTTCTTCGTTTTTCATTGTTTTCCATTGATTTTCCTTCATTTTCTCATTAATTTTCATCAATTTCTATCGATATTCATCATTTTCATCAATATCCATCGAATTTTCTTCAGGTTTTCTTCAATATTAATCAGTATCCATGGATTTTCATCAGTTTTCATTAATTTTCCCTTAATTTTCACCAGTTTTTGTTGGCATTCTTGAGTTTTCTTCGATTCTCATTGCTTTCCATTGATTTTCCTTCATTTTCTCATTAATTTTCATCAATTTCTATCGATATTCATCATTTTCATCAATATACATCGAATTTTCTTCAGGTTTTCTTGAATATTGATCAGTATCCATGGATTTTTATCGGTTTCCATTAATTTTCACTTAATTTTCACCAGTTTTATTGAATTTCTTGAGTCTTCTTCGATTCTCATTGCTTTCCATTGATTTTCCTTCATTTTCTCATTAATTTTCATCAATTTCTATCGATATTCATCATTTTCATCAATATACATCGAATTTTCTTCAGATTTTCTTCAATATTGATCAGTATCCATGGATTTTTATCGGTTTCCATTAATTTTTACTTAATTTTCACCAGTTTTGTTGAATTTCTTGAGTTTTCTGCGATTTTCATTGCTTTCCATTGATTTTCCTTCATTTTCTCATTAATTTTCATCAATTTCCATAGAAATTTATCATTTTTATCAATAACCATCAAATTTTCTTCATGTTTTTCTTAAATTTCATCCCGATCCATCGAATTTTCTTCAGGTTTTCTTCAATATTGATCAGTATCCATGGATTTTCATCGGTTTTCATTAATTTTCACCAGTTTTGTTGAATTTCTTGAGTTTTCTGCGATTTTCATGGCTTTCCATTGATTTTCCTTCATTTTGTCATTGATTTTCATCAATTTCCATCGAAATTCATCATTTTCATCAAACTTTCTTTATGTTTTTCTTAAATTTCATCAATATCCATTGATTTTCCTTAAGGTTTTCTTCAATATTGATCAGTATCCATGGATTTCCATCGGTTTTCATTAATTTTCACTTCATTTTCACCAGTTTTGTTGGATTTCTTGAGTTTTCTGCGATTTTCATTGCTTTCCATTGATTTTCCTTCATTTTTTCATTAATTTTCATCAATTTCTATCGATATTCATCATTTTCATCAATATCCATCGAATTTTCTTTAGGTTCCCTCCAATATTGATCAGTATCCATGGATTTCCATCAGTTTTCATTGATTTTCACTTAATTCTCAACAGTTTTTGTTGGATTTTTTGAGTTTTCTTTGATTCTCATTGCTTTTCCATTGATTTTCCTTCATTTTCTCATTAATTTTCATCAATTTCCAACGAAATTCATCATTTTCATCAATATCCATAGATTTTTCTTCAGTATCATAAGTTTAACTCAATTTTCTTGGGTTTTTTCAGTTTTCTTTGATTTCCATTGAATTTTCTCCAATTTCTCATCAATTTCCACCCATTTATTGTTTTTTTTCACTTTTTTCTTCAATTTTATCAATACCCATCGATTTTTCTTCATGTTTTTCCAAATTTCATCAATGGTCATTAATTTTTCTTCAGGTTTACTTTAATATTGATCAATATCAGTTGATTTTCATCAATTTCTACTCAACTCTCAATGGTTTTTATTGATTTTCTTGGCTTTTCTGCAATTTTTATTTGCTCTCCATAAATTTTTCACCATTTTTTCAATAATTTTCATATATATAATATAACGTGACTATTAGAATCCCGATATCTCAAAAATGGCAACTCTTGAGAAAAAAACCACAGGTACCATTTTTGTGGAAAATTTCAAGATCTTCAACTTTCGTTCGAAGTTTTTTTTCACAAAACTCACCGTTTTCGAGAAAAATCCAAAAAACCTCAAATTTCCACCTCTAACCTCGAATAACTTTTGGGTCCTAAATTGAGCTAATTAATATCTTCCCACAGAGTTATTTATTAATTTCTAATTCCAAGACCCTCCCCACTTTCCAACTAACCCTTATATTCCATTCCGATATCAATTCTAACAAAACCCTACACGAAAACATTTTCTATTTCCAACTAAACTCATTCGAGTAATTTTCCAAAGCCAATAAAAATCGTCTGGCTCGTGACAAAAGTTATTAAGTCAAACATCAACACAGCATAACATTAAGTGAAGTCGTTCAAAGTTCTTCAGGAAATGTAAATATCCAACTGTCGCCTAATCTACAAATTGTCATTTGGGGTCGACGATTTTCCGAGTTTTCACACCCAAGTTCAGCTTTCAACAAATTTTCCATGAATAAAATTCTGACTACTGCACTCGTCGGATGTCAAAACTATCAAGAACACACTATGCGTGTATGTGCTGTCTTAAATACTAATCCTATTCTACACGAAATGTGGATATAATTATATTTATGGCCGTTAAAATCGATACAAACACAAAAGTAAGTAATTTGATGACTTAATGAAACTTCAAGTGTATAAGGGACATATGGAATCGCTTAAGTAAGACGTTGATGACGGTCATTTTACAGCAAATACTAGAGAAACGTAAAACCACGAATTTAGCCACTCACTTCCTATTTTTGACCTCGAAAAGGCCTACGATACGGCTTGTTTGAAACGCTTTTTGACGAAATATTGACGAAAATCGTGATCTGGACTTTCAAAACCGGATTGCCTTCACAAAAATATCCTAGTCAAAAAATAAGGATAAGTAATTTGAACAGTTAAATTTCAAGTGTATAAGGGACATATGGAATCGCTTAAGTAAGACGTTGATGACGGTCATTTTACAGCAAATACTAAAGAAACGTAAAACCACGAATTTAGCCACTCACTTCGCATTTTTGATCTCAAAAAGGCCTACGAAACGGCGTTTTTTAAAACGCTTTTTGACGAAATATAGACGAAAATCGTGATCTGGACTTTTAAAACCGGATTGCCTTCACAAAAATATCCTAGTCAAAAAATAAGGATAAGTAATTTGAAAAGTTAAATTTCAAGTTTATAAGGGACATATGGAATCGCTTAAGTAAGACGTTGATGACGGTCATTTTACAGCAAATACTAGAGAAACGTAAAACCACGAATTTAGCCACTCACTTCGCATTTTTGATCTCAAAAAGGCCTACGAAACGGCGTTTTTTAAAACGCTTTTTGACGAAATATAGACGAAAATCGTGATCTGGACTTTTAAAACCGGATTGCCTTCACAAAAATATCCTAGTCAAAAAATAAGGATAAGTAATTTGAAAAGTTAAATTTCAAGTTTATAAGGGACATATGGAATCGCTTAAGTAAGACGTTGATGACGGTCATTTTACAGCAAATACTAGAGAAATGTAAAACCACGAATTTAGCCACTCACTTCCTATTTTTGACCTCGAAAAGGCCTACGATACGGCTTGTTTGAAAGGCTTTTTACGAAATATTGACGAAAATCGTGATCTGGACTTTCAAAACCGGATTGCCTTCACAAAAATATCCTAGTCAAAAAATAAGGATAAGTAATTTGAACAGTTAAATTTCAAGTGTATAAGGGACATATGGAATCGCTTAAGTAAGACGTTGATGACGGTCATTTTACAGCAAATACTAAAGAAACGTAAAACCACGAATTTAGCCACTCACTTCGCATTTTTGATCTCGAAAAGGCCTACGATACGGCGTTTTTTAAAACGCTTTTTGACGAAATATTGACGAAAATCGTGAACTGAATTTTTAAAACCGGATTGCCTTCACAAAAATATCCTAGGATAAGTAATTTGAAAAGTTAATAAAATTTCAAGTGTATAAGGGACATATGGAATCGCTTAAGTAAGACGTTGAGGAATGGAATAAAAACAGCGTCGTGAAGATGTTTCCATCGAGTGTTTGGCAACGTTTCGTAACCATGGATGGAACTTGGGTCCATCACTTCACACCAGAAACGAAAGAACAATCAAAACAATGGACTGAAAAGGTAGAATTAGCTCCAAAGATGACAAAGACCGTTCCATCTGCGGGCAGACGACTTCAGATGTTGCCAAATACCAAAAAATAAACAGTACTCGGTATTCTTCCATACTTAGAAATAAGAAAAAGTCACTAGGAGTCAGTTCAGGTGAGTAAGGTGCGTGGAGGTAGTTCTTTTTCAATTACTGCTGCTCAAACTGATTAAACGCCTCCAAATATTGACATCGGAGGAGTTCTTCGAAGTTCCAGCTCGATCTTCATCCCAATTGTCAGTCGGAAACCGTGGAATAACTTTCGTAGTCAGCTTTTTGAGATAGCACGACTCATTATCGGTTCGACATGGTCTGCGATGGTTCTGTTCGTGAATCAAGATCTCCACGTTGGATTTATCGTACATTGGTTCCAATTTATGGTTCAAGGCGGTTCAATTTGTAGGATTTCAGTGGATGTTGTCTTCAAGTTTGAGCAGCAAACTGGGGCTGCGATTATTGCTAAATTGGGAGCTGACTGGTCTATCAGAAGACTAGCAACTCGTCTAGATCCTAATGCAATTACGATTGGTTGGGAAACGATGGGAACCACGCGGGATCTTACGCAGAAGGTTTCCAGACGTTGCTTTGACCAATTTTTTAAGAAAACTTCCCTTTGACTCGGATACTGGTACTGCATATGCAACAAACTTTCCAGGATCCCTTTCTAGGGCATGTAGATGAATTGTAACTTCGGATTTGAAAGGAAACGCAAACCAGAGTTGTGTTTGCACTTAATTATGTGTACCGAGATCTGGGCTTTTGGGAACGGATTGTCTTCACAAATGAAAAAACATTCGAGTCGTAAAATGACCTATTTCATTGAAATAACGAACTTTTAATTAGACTTGGCAACGTTGTATAAAATGTAGATTCGTTATAGAGTTCGTACACGTTCAAATTTTCATATTGTCCTAAATTTTGCGAAAAATTTCGAAAGAATGTGTGAGAAAATTGTTTATCCAGTCGACAGTGGCTAAAATGAGTTTTTTCGTATTCTCGGAAAGGTTAATGAGTTAGAAAAAAACGGGAATGTGATGACTGAGCATATCATAGTTTAATGAACATACCTTATGCGTAAAAAACAATTTTTATTATGGTATAAACGAGGGAATTTCATTCTAAAACATAAAAATATGTAACTTATTTGTGATCTAGTCTTCTGAAAGAAAACGATATTAAGTTTAAAATTTCACATTTTTTGTAGAGAATTTTTTACTCTACATTTTTTGTTTCTACAGTTTTTTTCGAATTTCTTTTAGTTTTTGAGTTATTCGCGTTTCAAAATATTTTTCAGTGTATAAACCCATTTTGAGATGAAAATTTTGAGGTTAGGAAAAAATACCTTGAATACTTTTTTGTAGAGAATTTTTTACTCTACATTTTTTGTTACGACAGTTTTTTTCGAATTTCTTTTAGTTTTTGAGTTATTCGCGTTTCAAAATATTTTTCAGTGTATAAACCCATTTTGAGATGAAAATTTTGAGGTTAGGAAAAAATACCTGGAATACTTTTTTGTAGAGAATTTTTTACTCTACATTTTTTGTTTCTACAGTTTTTTTCGAATTTCTTTTAGTTTTTGAGTTATTCGCGTTTCAAAATATTTTTCAGTGTATAAACCCATTTTGAGATGAAAATTTTGAGGTTAGGAAAAAATACCTTGAATACTTTTTTGTAGAGAATTTTTTACTCTACATTTTTTGTTTCTACAGTTTTTTTCGAATTTCTTTTAGTTTTTGAGTTATTCGCGTTTCAAAATATTTTTCAGTGTATAAACCCATTTTGAGATGAAAATTTTGAGGTTAGGAAAAAATACCTTGAATACTTTTTTGTAGAGAATTTTTTACTCTACATTTTTTGTTACGACAGTTTTTTTCGAATTTCTTTTAGTTTTTGAGTTATTCGCGTTTCAAAATATTTTTCAGTGTATAAACCCATTTTGAGATGAAAATTTTGAGGTTAGGAAAAAATACCTTGAATACTTTTTTGTAGAGAATTTTTTACTCTACATTTTTTGTTTCTACAGTTTTTTTCGAATTTCTTTTAGTTTTTGAGTTATTCGCGTTTCAAAATATTTTTCAGTGTATAAACCCATTTTGAGATGAAAATTTTGAGGTTAGGAAAAAATACCTTGAATACTTTTTTGTAGAGAATTTTTTACTCTACATTTTTTGTTTCTACAGTTTTTTTCGAATTTCTTTTAGTTTTTGAGTTATTCGCGTTTCAAAATATTTTTCAGTGTATAAACCCATTTTGAGATGAAAATTTTGAGGTTAGGAAAAAATACCTTGAATACTTTTTTGTAGAGAATTTTTTACTCTACATTTTTTGTTACGACAGTTTTTTTCGAATTTCTTTTAGTTTTTGAGTTATTCGCGTTTCAAAATATTTTTCAGTGTATAAACCCATTTTGAGATGAAAATTTTGAGGTTAGGAAAAAATACCTTGAATACTTTTTTGTAGAGAATTTTTTACTCTACATTTTTTGTTACGACAGTTTTTTTCGAATTTCTTTTAGTTTTTGAGTTATTCGCGTTTCAAAATATTTTTCAGTGTAAAAACCCATTTTGAGGTGAAAATTTTGAGGTTAGGAAAAAATACCTTGAATACTTTTTTGTAGAGAATTTTTTACTCTACATTTTTTGTTACGACGGTTTTTTTCGAATTTTTCTTAGTTTTTGAGTTATTCGCGTTTCAAAATATTTTTCAGTGTATAAACCCATTTTGAGATGAAAATTTTGAGGTTAGGAAAAAATACCTTGAATACTTTTTTGTAGAGAATTTTTTACTCTACATTTTTTGTTACGACAGTTTTTTTCGAATTTCTTTTAGTTTTTGAGTTATTCGCGTTTCAAAATATTTTTCAGTGTAAAAACCCATTTTGAGGTGAAAATTTTGAGGTTAGGAAAAAATACCTTGAATACTTTTTTGTAGAGAATTTTTTACTCTACATTTTTTGTTACGACGGTTTTTTTCGAATTTTTCTTAGTTTTTGAGTTATTCGCGTTTCAAAATATTTTTCAGT
Organism: Diorhabda carinulata; assembly: GCF_026250575.1. Lineage (NCBI taxonomy): Eukaryota > Metazoa > Arthropoda > Insecta > Coleoptera > Chrysomelidae > Diorhabda > Diorhabda carinulata. Next base: position 1,836,076 of record NC_079468.1, read on the forward strand.
GTATAAACCCATTTTGAGATGAAAATTTTGAGGTTAGGAAAAAATACCTTGAATACTTTTTTGTAGAGAATTTTTTACTCTACATTTTTTGTTACGACAGTTTTTTTCGAATTTTTCTTAGTTTTTGAGTTATTCGCGTTTAAAAATATTTTTCAGTGTATAAACCCATTTTGAGATGAAAATTTTGAGGTTAGGAAAAAATACCTTGAATACTTTTTTGTAGAGAATTTTTTACTCTACATTTTTTGTTACGACAGTTTTTTTTCGAATTTTTCTTAGTTTTTGAGTTATTCGCGTTTCAAAATATTTTTCAGTGTATAAACCCATTTTGAGATGAAAATTTTGAGGTTAGGAAAAAATACCTTCAATACTTTTTGGTAGAGAATTTTTTACTCTACATTTTTTGTTACTACAGTTTTTTTCGAATTTCTATTAGTTTTTGCGTTATTCGCGTTTCAAAATATTTTTGAGTGTATAAACCCATTTCAAGGTGAAAATTTTGAGGTTAGGAACAAATACATGGGATACTTTTTTGTAGAAAATTTTGAACTCTACATTTTTTATTACCGAAATTTTTTTCGAATTCTTTATAGTTTTCGAGTTATTCGCGTTTCAAAATTTTTTTGAGTCAAGCCCCAAAATTTCGAAAATCCGTTCCCGTAATTTTGTTAAGAATTGCTAGACTTATTCATTATCCTAATACCTCCTACAATCTAGAAAATCAAAATCGCCAAATTTAATTTAAGGTTTTAGCTCAAAATCTCCTAATTTGCCTGTACTATATCTCCTTATATAAATTTAAAATATGTAACGGCAACACTGTCAAGAATCTTCTGAGAAGTGGTTCAGTCCATCGATTCTGCAACGATCATTCTTAAAGGTGTTAATAAATAAAAAAAAAAATAAAGATAAGACATTTTGTGATTGATGTAGTGGATTATCATACAATGCTGATTATTTATTATAATCAACGTCTAGGAGAAATATCATGCGCTGTTTACGTGTTTAATTAATTTTGACTTCATATTATACCGGGTGAAACACAATAACTTTGAAATTTATTTTATTTTACGAGTAATTTTAAAAACATAAAGTGAATTTGGGCTACGTGGTATATAATACGATATTAAATAGATAATGATCGATAATATTTAGTGTAAATATACGAGAGGCGATTCAAAAATATCACAAATTAATTTTTATTACGTTTTTTTACGTTCTATTGCACGAAATTCGCTTTGATTGATGTTTACTAATCGTGTAAATCATCATGGTTGAATTTTAATAAATTCTAACGTATCTTTAAATTCGTTACAACGACCTGTATAACCCTACAAAGACCCGCGTTGTTCTATCCGACGTACCATCGGCGATTTTGTTGATGTTTCCGTCGTAAGTAAACTAAAATCGAGTTCATTTAAAATTATTCATTATCTCATACGGATCCCGTCGAGAAAGTGCTGAAATTCGTAATAATTTGTGTGTAAACTCGTATAAGATAACCGCCAATCCGAAATAGCAACAATTTATAATTGTCAGTTATTCAACGGTTAATTTTACAGATATTCCTCGATAAAATCAACTTCAACTCTCTTCGAGATATTGACTAAAAGATGATTTTATAGTAGGGCGGCTTAGTACCCTAAATTTATACTATTTTATATACAGGATTTTAAAAGTAATTTTGGTTTGTTAGGCAAAAATTTCCGGATCAATTTCGTTTAAATATCAATTGCAGATTGTAAAAAACCCTTTCTGACAAGTTTGATCTATCATAGGCGTAGATACTTCGTTTTATAAATGAATTATTTTTATAAATCGTTTTAAAAATATTTATATTTTGCTATAAATGAATATTAAATTATAAAACGTAAATAGACGAGTAGAATGGACTTGTTTGTAAGGGCGTTTGGTTTAAACAGGATACCAGACGTGAACTGAGCAATAGTAGGGCGGCTTAGTACCCTAAATTTATACTATTTTATATACAGGATTGTAAAAATAATTTTGGTATGTTTAGTCAAAAATTTCCGGATCAATTTCGTTTAAATATCAATTGCAGATTGTAAAAAACCCTTTCTGACAAGTTTGATCTACCATAGGCTTAAATACTTCATTTTATAAATGAATTATTTTTATAAATCGTTTTAAAAATATTTATATTTTGCTATAACTGAATATTAAACTATAAAACGTGAATAGACGAGTAGAATGGACCTGTTTGTAAGGGCGTTTGGTTTAAACAGGATACCAGACGTGAACTGAGCAATAGTAGGGCGGCTTAGTACCCTAAATTTATACTATTTTATATACAGGATTGTAAAAATAATTTTGGTATGTTTAGTCAAAAATTTCCGGATCAATTTCGTTTAAATATCAATTGCAGATTGTAAAAAACCCTTTCTGACAAGTTTGATCTATCATAGGCGTAGATACTTCGTTTTATAAATGAATTATTTTTATAAATCGTTTTAAAAATATTTATATTTTGCTATAACTGAATATTAAACTATAAAACGTAAATAGACGAGTAGAATGGACCTGTTTGTAAGGGCGTTTGGTTTAAACAGGATACCAGACGTGAACTGAGCAATAGTAGGGCGGCTTAGTACCCTAAATTTATACTATTTTATATACAGGATTGTAAAAATAATTTTGGTATGTTTAGTCAAAAATTTCCGGATCAATTTCGTTTAAATATCAATTGCAGATTGTAAAAAACCCTTTCTGACAAGTTTGATCTACCATAGGCTTAAATACTTCATTTTATAAATGAATTATTTTTATAAATCGTTTTAAAAATATTTATATTTTGCTATAACTGAATATTAAACTATAAAACGTAAATAGACGAGTAGAATGGACTTGTTTGTAAGGGCGTTTGGTTTAAACAGGATACCAGACGTGAACTGAGCAATAGTAGGGCGGCTTAGTATTCTAAATTTATACTATTTTATATACAGGATTGTAAAAATAATTTTGGTATGTTTAGTCAAAAATTTCCGGATCAATTTCGTTTAAATATCAATTGCAGATTATAAAAAACCCTTTCTGACATGTTTGATCCACCATAGGCGTAGATACGTCGTTTTATAAATGAATTATTTTTATAAATCGTTTTAAAAATATTTACATTTTGCTATAACTAAATATTAAACTATAAAACGTAAATAGACGAGTAGAATAGACTTGTCTGTAAGGGCGTTTGGTTTAAACAGGATACCAGACGTGAACTGATCCCTTTTTGTACGCAATTCGTTTTTTTTTTTAAATAAAAACACCTGTTTTTGTTTGTAGGGCCTTTTTTACGATCGCTGACAGGATTAGGTATTATTTTTTCAGACTTAAATGCTGAAATTTGCACTCCACGTCTGAAGTAAGATTCATGGAATGTTATGTGTGGTCAGTACTGCAGTACGGCGTGGAAACTTGAACTTTGAAAGCTCAAATGATAAAAAAACTTGAGATGTGGCTCTATAGACGCCTCCCGAAGATTCCCTGGACAGAAGGAATCATTATTAGTCGCAAAAACAGCTGTTTACGATTATCGAGACAAGAAAAACATTTTTTTTGTGTGTTTAAAGCCGACAAAACTTAACTGTTCCTAAACGAGCTTGTTGAGACTTGTCACTGACGACACTAGGACAAAAAAGTTTTCAAAAATCCAATTTATCCTCATAACTACGAAGAAATGACGGTTTTCTACGGGAAAACCACGACTAAAGACAATTTTCGTCCCGTAGAAATGAAACTTCGTGTTTAACAATCAATTTCCATACCGAATCGGCGACCCTTTTCTTTACCGCGTCCCATAGGACCGGTTGGTATCGGAAAGCGCGTCCGCCGATCGGTGTTCAACCTGCTTAACCAACATCGAACACTTCCACAGCTCCTCTCCGATTTCGAGCCAGTTCTTCTTGAGTCGTTTCGGAGGTGACCGCGTCGCTGACGCGTTCCGAGTAGTTCACCACGTGTTCCTTAGCGGAGTTTTTGTTTTTGTGTGACCCGCGGCAGGATGAATCGCCGAACGAACACCAGGTGAATCGTTTTTTATTAAAAATTGTTACGAGGAGTTTTGTTTCGGAAAATTAATAGTAAAAAAAACACAGTCGGTTCATAATTTAACGTCGTATTCTTACAAATTTTTTCCTAAATGTTTCTACGGGGGGTTTAACAAATTTTCGCAATATTTTGGCTATTAAATAACGAAATTGGTTACGAAAAATGGTTTTATCATAAAAATCGAATGATTTCCTTCGATATATTCGCCCATGCACCTTTCCATACGTTTTTTCCATTGGTCGAAGCAGCGCTGGAAGTCTTCTTCGGCGAGGGCCTTCCAACGACTCAAATCGAGTCCGTTTCGAATCAAATCTTTTTCTAACCTCTCAAACAAATCCGATTAGACCCTTTGACGCAAAAACTTTTGATCACGAGTCAGATTTTTTAACAAAAACGTCTAAGGCGTCCCCTATACCCGAAATATCGTTATTTAATAACCACCCCTCGTAATTCTATTAATATTTTTTGTTAATTGTTTGATTTTATGTTATTTCTAAATGTAATAAGTGACGTCACACTATATAGAGGGTGGTGCTGTGACAAATACGGGTGGAGGGGGAAAGAATAACGAAATTCGCATGACGTAATTTATTGATGACCCTGTATACGACTCGGATTCTCGAATTTGTTTATTTGTTTGTCGAATTAATGAAAACTATCAAAAAGTTTCGCGATCTAAATTCGAAAAACTAAATTATTGGATATCGTTACGAAAATCGTTGTTATGTTAAATTCTTCTTCTTTTTTCGCATTTAGATTGATGGGAATTTCTAATTTTACCAAAATTTCGACACAACAACAATTTATTAATCTTTAAAACGAATAATTGCCGTTGAAAGGCACCAGTTGAGTCGATTCTTAATCAAATTGGATGTTTTAACGGCGATTTATATTATTAAGCTTCGTAATTTATACCCAACGGAAAATAAAATATTAATAAAGTTAAAAATAAAAATTAGTGTGCAATAGTTTTAACAGAAACATCTAAATTATTATTAGAATGAAAAATAATCACAATAAGTTGTTGCTGGATGGGAAATCTGGCAACAACGATGCTGATTATAATTGATTACTGAAAATAGAGTTTAACACGTTGACTGACAACTGTATTGTATTTAATTGGAGTTTTGACGGAGCTACGGATAAACTTTTGGTTTAGTTAAGTTTTGAGATAGATAAAAATTTATAATTGGATATTGGTTTTTCAAAATATTCTCCAATAAACACATTTTTGCGAACGTTTGAACCAATTGTCGATTTGAACGCATCAACCGCTTCTTAATTTTTGATCTGCAGAACTTAAAACTAATTATTGGGTACCGAACAAGTACTATACGGCGTATGACTCATCAATTCCATGATTTGACTGTTCAAAAACGTTTTTGTTTGAATTTATGTGCGAGAATTCGCATTATAATGGTTTGATTCGTTTCCTGCGTTTGATTTCCACAATTTTTTCGATTTCTTCTGGCAAACAGATGCTGGTTTACCATTAGGATTGTTGTCAAGTTTACTGCCATGTTCGGACTGTTCAAAACCGTTTTTTTTTTTAATTGATGTGCGAGAATTCGCATTATAATGGTTTGATTCGTTTCCTGCGTTTGATTTCCACAATTTTTTCGATTTCTTCTGGCAAACAGATGCTGGTTTACCATTAGGATTGTTGACAAGTTTACTGCCATGTTCGGACTGTTCAAAAACGTTTTTGTTTGAATTTATGTGCGAGTATTCGCATTATCATGGTTTGATTCGTTTTCTGCGTTTGATTTCCACAATTTTTTCGATTACTTCTGGCAAACAGATGCTGGTTTACCATTAGGATTGTTGACAAGTTTACTGCCATGTTCGGACTGTTCAAAACCGTTTTTTTTTTAATTCATGTGCGAGAATTCGCATTATTATGGTTTGATTCGTTTCCTGCGTTTGATTTCCACTATTTTTTCGATTACTTCTGGCAAACAGATGCTGGTTTACCATTAGGATTGTTGACAAGTTTACTGCCATGTTCGGACTGTTCAAAACCGTTTTTTTTTTTAATTCATGTGCGAGAATTCGCATTATTATGGTTTGATTCGTTTCCTGCGTTTGATTTCCACTATTTTTTCGATTACTTCTGGCAAACAGATGCTGGTTTACCATTAGGATTGTTGTCAAGTTTACTGCCATGTTCGGACTGTTCAAAAACGTTTTTGTTTGAATTTATGTGCGAATATTCGCATTATCATGGTTTGATTCGTTTTCTGCGTTTGATTTCCACAATTTTTTCGATTACTTCTGGCAAACAGATGCTGGTTTACCATTAGGATTGTTGTCAAGTTTACTGCCATGTTCGGACTGTTCAAAAACGTTTTTGTTTGAATTTATGTGCGAGAATTCGCATTATTATGGTTTGATTCGTTTTCTGCGTTTGATTTCCACAATTTTTTCGATTACTTCTGGCAAACAGATGCTGGTTTACCATTAGGATTGTTGACAAGTTTACTGCCATGTTCGGACTGTTCAAAACCGTTTTTTTTTTAATTCATGTGCGAGAATTCGCATTATTATGGTTTGATTCGTTTCCTGCGTTTGATTTCCACTATTTTTTCGATTACTTCTGGCAAACAGATGCTGGTTTACCATTAGGATTGTTGTCAAGTTTACTGCCATGTTCGGACTGTTCAAAACCGTTTTTTTTTTTAATTGAAGTGCGAGAATTCGCATTATAATGGTTTGATTCGTTTCCTGCGTTTGATTTCCACAATTTTTTCGATTTCTTCTGGCAAACAAATGCTGGTTTACCATTAGGATTGTTGTCAAGTTTACTGCCATGTTCGGACTGTTCAAAACCATTTTTTTTTAATTGATGTGCGAGAATTCGCATTATTATGGTTTGATTCGTTTTCTGCGTTTGATTTCCACAATTTTTCCGATTACTTCTGTCAAACAAATGCTGGTTTACCATTAGGATTGTTGTCAAGTTTACTGCCATGTTCGGACTGTTCAAAACCGTTTTTTTTTAATTGATGTGCGAGAATTCGCATTATTATGGTTTGATTCGTTTTCTGCGTTTGATTTTCACTATTTTTTCGATTACTTCTGGCAAACAGATGCTGGTTTACCATTAGGATTGTTGTCAAGTTTACTGCCATGTTCGGACTGTTCAAAACCATTTTTTTTTAATTGATGTGCGAGAATTCGCATTATTATGGTTTGATTCGTTTTCTGCGTTTGATTTCCACAATTTTTCCGATTACTTCTGTCAAACAAATGCTGGTTTACCATTAGGATTGTTGTCAAGTTTACTGCCATGTTCGGACTGTTCAAAACCGTTTTTTTTTAATTGATGTGCGAGAATTCGCATTATTATGGTTTGATTCGTTTTCTGCGTTTGATTTTCACTATTTTTTCGATTACTTCTGGCAAACAGATGCTGGTTTACCATTAGGATTGTTGTCAAGTTTACTGCCATGTTCGGACTGTTCAAAACCATTTTTTTTTAATTGATGTGCGAGAATTCGCATTATTATGGTTTGATTCGTTTTCTGCGTTTGATTTCCACAATTTTTCCGATTACTTCTGTCAAACAAATGCTGGTTTACCATTAGGATTGTTGTCAAGTTTACTGCCATGTTCGGACTGTTCAAAACCGTTTTTTTTTAATTGATGTGCGAGAATTCGCATTATTATGGTTTGATTCGTTTTCTGCGTTTGATTTTCACTATTTTTTCGATTACTTCTGGCAAACAGATGCTGGTTTACCATTAGGATTGTTGTCAAGTTTACTGCCATGTTCGGACTGTTCAAAACCATTTTTTTTTAATTGATGTGCGAGAATTCGCATTATTATGGTTTGATTCGTTTTCTGCGTTTGATTTCCACAATTTTTCCGATTACTTCTGTCAAACAAATGCTGGTTTACCATTAGGATTGTTGTCAAGTTTACTGCCATGTTCGGACTGTTCAAAACCGTTTTTTTTTAATTGATGTGCGAGAATTCGCATTATTATGGTTTGATTCGTTTTCTGCGTTTGATTTTCACTATTTTTTCGATTACTTCTGGCAAACAGATGCTGGTTTACCATTAGGATTGTTGTCAAGTTTACTGCCATGTTCGGACTGTTCAAAACCATTTTTTTTTAATTGATGTGCGAGAATTCGCATTATTATGGTTTGATTCGTTTTCTGCGTTTGATTTCCACAATTTTTCCGATTACTTCTGTCAAACAAATGCTGGTTTACCATTAGGATTGTTGTCAAGTTTACTGCCATGTTCGGACTGTTCAAAACCGTTTTTTTTTAATTGATGTGCGAGAATTCGCATTATTATGGTTTGATTCGTTTTCTGCGTTTGATTTTCACTATTTTTTCGATTACTTCTGGCAAACAGATGCTGGTTTACCATTAGGATTGTTGTCAAGTTTACTGCCATGTTCGGACTGTTCAAAACCGTTTTTTTTTTAATTGATGTGCGAGAATTCGCATTATTATGGTTTGATTCGTTTTCTGCGTTTGATTTCCACTATTTTTTCGATTACTTCTGTCAAACAGATGCTGGTTTACCATTAGGATTGTTGTCAAGTTTACTGCCATGTTCGGACTGTTCAAAACCATTTTTTTTTAATTGATGTGCGAGAATTCGCATTATTATGGTTTGATTCGTTTTCTGCGTTTGATTTCCACTATTTTTTCGATTACTTCTGTCAAACAGATGCTGGTTTACCATTAGGATTGTTGTCAAGTTTACTGCCATGTTCGGACTGTTCAAAACCGTTTTTTTTTTAATTGAAGTGCGAGAATTCGCATTATAATGGTTTGATTCGTTTTCTGCGTTCGATTTTCACTATTTTTTCGATTACTTCTGGCAAACAGATGCTGGTTTACCATTAGGATTGTTGTCAAGTTTACTGCCATGTTCGGACTGTTCAAAACCGTTTTTTTTTTAATTGAAGTGCGAGAATTCGCATTATAATGGTTTGATTCGTTTCCTGCGTTTGATTTCCACAATTTTTTCGATTTCTTCTGGCAAACAAATGCTGGTTTACCATTAGGATTGTTGTCAAGTTTACTGCCATGTTCGGACTGTTCAAAACCGTTTTTTTTTTAATTGATGTGCGAGAATTCGCATTATTATGGTTTGATTCGTTTCCTGCGTTTGATTTCCACAATTTTTTCGATTTCTTCTGGCAAACAGATGCTGGTTTACCATTAGGATTGTTGTCAAGTTTACTGCCATGTTCGGACTGTTCAAAACCGTTTTTTTTTTAATTGAAGTGCGAGAATTCGCATTATAATGGTTTGATTCGTTTCCTGCGTTTGATTTCCACAATTTTTTCGATTTCTTCTGGCAAACAAATGCTGGTTTACCATTAGGATTGTTGTCAAGTTTACTGCCATGTTCGGACTGTTCAAAACCATTTTTTTTTAATTGATGTGCGAGAATTCGCATTATTATGGTTTGATTCGTTTTCTGCGTTTGATTTCCACAATTTTTCCGATTACTTCTGTCAAACAAATGCTGGTTTACCATTAGGATTGTTGTCAAGTTTACTGCCATGTTCGGACTGTTCAAAACCGTTTTTTTTTAATTGATGTGCGAGAATTCGCATTATTATGGTTTGATTCGTTTTCTGCGTTTGATTTTCACTATTTTTTCGATTACTTCTGGCAAACAGATGCTGGTTTACCATTAGGATTGTTGTCAAGTTTACTGCCATGTTCGGACTGTTCAAAACCGTTTTTTTTTTAATTGATGTGCGAGAATTCGCATTATTATGGTTTGATTCGTTTTCTGCGTTTGATTTCCACTATTTTTTCGATTACTTCTGTCAAACAGATGCTGGTTTACCATTAGGATTGTTGTCAAGTTTACTGCCATGTTCGGACTGTTCAAAACCATTTTTTTTTAATTGATGTGCGAGAATTCGCATTATTATGGTTTGATTCGTTTTCTGCGTTTGATTTCCACAATTTTTCCGATTACTTCTGTCAAACAAATGCTGGTTTACCATTAGGATTGTTGTCAAGTTTACTGCCATGTTCGGACTGTTCAAAACCGTTTTTTTTTAATTGATGTGCGAGAATTCGCATTATTATGGTTTGATTCGTTTTCTGCGTTTGATTTTCACTATTTTTTCGATTACTTCTGGCAAACAGATGCTGGTTTACCATTAGGATTGTTGTCAAGTTTACTGCCATGTTCGGACTGTTCAAAACCGTTTTTTTTTTAATTGATGTGCGAGAATTCGCATTATTATGGTTTGATTCGTTTTCTGCGTTTGATTTCCACTATTTTTTCGATTACTTCTGTCAAACAGATGCTGGTTTACCATTAGGATTGTTGTCAAGTTTACTGCCATGTTCGGACTGTTCAAAACCGTTTTTTTTTTAATTGAAGTGCGAGAATTCGCATTATAATGGTTTGATTCGTTTTCTGCGTTTGATTTTCACTATTTTTTCGATTACTTCTGGCAAACAGATGCTGGTTTACCATTAGGATTGTTGTCAAGTTTACTGCCATGTTCGGACTGTTCAAAACCGTTTTTTTTTTAATTGAAGTGCGAGAATTCGCATTATAATGGTTTGATTCGTTTCCTGCGTTTGATTTCCACAATTTTTTCGATTTCTTCTGGCAAACAAATGCTGGTTTACCATTAGGATTGTTGTCAAGTTTACTGCCATGTTCGGACTGTTCAAAACCGTTTTTTTTTTAATTGATGTGCGAGAATTCGCATTATTATGGTTTGATTCGTTTTCTGCGTTTGATTTTCACTATTTTTTCGATTACTTCTGGCAAACAAATGCTGGTTCACCATTAGGAATTGATCGAACAACTTTTGTTGGATCCGGCTCATCTTAAAAGACCCATACTTCCAACTGAGAGGAGCTGGTCTGTTTTTGGGTTAGTTCAGTGGGCTAAAAAACGTAAAAATTGCCGGAATTCTTGGCGGTGGACGTGTTAAAGTCGAGCTCTACCTTTAATTGACGAAATAATTAAAAAACTTTTAGTGGAATTTCATGGTTGTTTGCTAGAACTTATTCCGGAGTTTCGACGACCTTCCCCCTCGAGTCAATAAAAATAATACGAAGTTGGGGGAGTATTTTAACGTTTTCGGATTATACCGACGTCTCCGGTCTCCCCCAGATTAAGTTTGGCTAATGTTAAGAACTCGTGTCGAGGGTTGAGATGCGGGAAATAATTTATTACAACCGGAAATGCGTAGAGACCCCGAATAAAATTCGGAATTTATGATATTTTTGTCGTTAGATTCACGGAAAACAATGAACAATTGAAATTTAGACAACGTAGGCGGAATTAGAAGAAGAGTTTGACGAAACTAACCGTAATTTGACCTCTGCAATAAAAATATCATAAAATAAATTATACTTCAGTAAACAACTAATAAAAATAAAGTTAAGTAATTGATAATATAACTTTTTACATATGACACCCTGTATAATCAATCGAATTGAAATTATGAGTATCAAGAATCAAGAAAATAATTCTTAAATTTCTGGATACGGATCTGTAGTAATTTTTGCGAATATAGCCCACGTATAAGGAATACGATTAGCTCGGATTTTTTCCATTTTTTTGTTGTTCGTAAACCAGAGGCAAAAGTTACTTTAATATGTTTATAGATTCGACCTTTTTTATCAGGATATTGGTCAGCAACCAACATTCCCGATAAATAACAGAGTGATGTATCAAAAATAAGAAGCTTACTAAAAAGAACTGTCTATATTTTGATATTTTTTACTGTACTATAAAAAAGCATGTGGCTATAAAAAAGAAGACATAAATGGTAGAGAAAAAAGCAATCATAACCTACAAGTATATAGTATTGACATAATATAATAAATGCAAACAGAAGTGAATACTGATACGGAGATAAAAAAGAAGAAAACATAGACAAACACCCTATAAACGTTTACAAATATTTTCACTTAACCATGAAATATGATTTTTCTAACAATTTTTTCATAAAATATCAGCTACTCTATATAATTGGGCGATAGATACAGTCCCTAATATATTATAAAAGTTATAGTCGTAACATTCCATTGACCTTCATTCACGAATCTATTATCATGTCAAACACTGATGTTTCTTCGGAATAATGGGTATATTGGAGCATAATTTTTTCCACCACAAGTCGGCTCATTATTATTTTTACATAAATTACTAAAAAATGAATACAAGGACGCTTTGACTGAAAAGTTTTTTCTAATAATTTGGCAACATTTCGGTTAGTATAGTTTCCGCCATGTTTACGATATCATCTGTCAAAATATTAAATAAATCTGTCAATTAGATAAATTCTAATATTCATATATAAACGACGGTTTTCGTTTTTGTGGTAATATGACGAAAAAAATTTTTTTACGATTGAGGAAAAGTTACGTAAATATTATCGTAAAAATGTTGTCTCGCAATTATTTTTATACGGTTCTTTTCCTTTAAAAATGACTCATAATAAAAAATCGAAATTGAATACTATGTTATCATATTAAACTGTCAAATGTTTTTAATTCTACTTTCTATTTATAATTCAGAAACAAAAATATTTTCTTTTATAATCGACGTAATTTTTGGAGGAATAAATTCGGCGTACTTTTTAAAAACTGAGTTAAATGTGACCCACTTGGCAACAAGCAGCAATCACTATAACGAGTATGATTTAACTGGTAGGTGATAACTTTTAATTATCTATGAGATTAATAACCAAAAATTAAATGAGTTGAATATGCAAACTACTTATTTCTTGAGATAGTTATCTTTATGTTGCAAATTTAAACTCAATTTATACCGCATAAATATTTTTCAATTTTGGTTTAATTAATAAACTAAATCTTGATTTCTAAGTATACTTTTATCGATCAATGAAACGGGAATTCGATTTTTAAACAGTTGGCAGCACTTTTATTATCGCAATAATATTGTTGATAAAGTAGAAATTGCATTTATCATTAAACGTTACGTGTTATACGAGGTAATTCAAATAAATTGTTAACGAAAAAATAGAATTTCATTATTATAAGAAAGCATGCAGTTTTTTATTTTACGTTTGTTGGTACTTATTATTAATTATTTGATGTGAAAATATTTTGTTTTAATACGGGTAAAATTTTTGCTAAAATATGCGTTCTTAAATTTACAATTCCAGCTAAAATACCGAATTAAATTCGAATATTATGTAAATGACAGCAACTTCGGAATAAAATCTTGAGGTCGATAAAGTAGTTTCCTAATTGTGCATAGCCGAGCTGCAGTGTAATTCATTGCATTTTCTGAAAACTTTGCATAAAAGTGCAATCTTCACTAAAGATCGAACATGAAAGTCTCTCTTTCCTCGAAATCTATTCAATAAACGCCGTATGAATAAGGATCAAGAGAACAATTGCGTTTCATCGGATAGTGACTAAATAACTACCGGAAGTGCCGAAGACAGCGATTTTGAAAATTCCATTTTAAATTTAAACGGATATCCAAGATTCGAGATGATATTTTACTCTGAGGAAATAGAGAAATTTATATACGAGGCGAACCAAATGCAATGAATGTTTAAGTTGTGGCAAAAAAGGAAATCTTTATTTATATACGAGGGAAATCAAAAGCAACGAATGTTGAAGTTGCGGCAAAAATGGAAATCTTCACGAGGGGAACCAAATTTATATACGAGGGAAATCAAAAGCAAATAAATTTGAAGTTGTGGCACAAAAGAAAATATTTATTTAGATACGAGGCGAATCCAATTTATATATGATAAAAAACAAATTAATATACGAGGGAAATCAAAAGCTACGATTGTTGTAGTTGTGACAAAACTGGAAATTTTTATGAGGTAAATAAATTTATATACGAAAGTAAACAAATTAATATACGAGGGAAATCAAAAGCTACGATTGTTGTAGTTGTGCCGAAACTGAAAATTTTTACGAGGGAAATAAATTTATATACGAGAGGAATAAAATTAATATACGAGATAAATCAAAAGCTACGATTGTTGTAGTTGTGGCAAAACTGGAAATTTTTACGAGGGAAATAAATTTATATACGAGAGGAATCAAATTAATATACGAGGGAAATCAAAAGCTACGATTGTTGTAGCCATGAATTTTGAAATTTTGACAAAAAAGTAAATATTTTTATACGAGGGGAATAAAATTAATATACGAGGGAAATCAAAAGCAAATAAATTTGAAGTTGTGGCACAAAAGAAAATCTTTATTTATATACAAGTAGAAACAAATTTATATACGAGGGAAATCAAATGCCATGAATTTTGAATTTTTGATAAAAAAGTAAATATTTATATACGAGGGGAATGAATTAATACACGGGGTAAATCAAAAGCAACGAATGTTGTAGTTGTGGCAAAACTGGAAATTTTTACGAGGGAAATAAATTTATATACGAGAGGAATCAAATTAATATACGAGATAAATCAAAAGCTACGATTGTTGTAGTTGTGGCAAAACTGGAAATTTTTACGAGGGAAATAAATTTATATACGAGAGGAATCAAATTAATATACGAGGGAAATCAAAAGCTACGATTGTTGTAGCCATGAATTTTGAAATTTTGACAAAAAAGTAAATATTTTTATACGAGGGGAATAAAATTAATATACGAGGGAAATCAAAAGCAAATAAATTTGAAGTTGTGGCACAAAAAAAAATCTTTATTTATATACAAATGGAAACAAATTTATATACGAGGGAAATCAAATGCCATGAATTTTGAAATTTTGACAAAAAAGTAAATATTTATATACGAGGGGAATGAATTAATACACGGGGTAAATCAAAAGCAACGAATGTTGTAGTTGTGGCAAAACTGGAAATTTTTACGAGAAAAAAAAAATTTATATACGAAAGGAATCAAATTGATATACGAGAGAAATCAAAAGCAAATAAATTTGAAGTTGTGGCACAAAAGAAAATCTTTATTTATATACAAGTAGAAACAAATTTATATACGAGGGAAATCAAATGCCATGAATTTTGAATTTTTGATAAAAAAGTAAATATTTATATACGAGGGGAATAAAATTAATATACGAGGGAAATCAAAAGCAAATAAATTTGAAGTTGTGGCACAAAAAAAAATCTTTATTTATATACAAGTAGAAACAAATTTATATACGAGGGAAATCAAATGCCATGAATTTTGAATTTTTGATAAAAAAGTAAATATTTATATACGAGGGGAATGAATTAATACACGGGGTAAATCAAAAGCAACGAATGTTGTAGTTGTGGCAAAACTGGAAATTTTTACGAGGGAAAAAAAATTTATATACGAAAGGAATCAAATTGATATACGAGAGAAATCAAAAGCAAATAAATTTGAAGTTGTGGCACAAAAAAAAATCTTTATTTATATACAAATGGAAACAAATTTATATACGAGGGAAATCAAATGCCATGAATTTTGAATTTTTGATAAAAAAGTAAATATTTATATACGAGGGGAATAAAATTAATATACGAGGGAAATCCAAAGCAAATAAATTTGAAGTTGTGGCACAAAAAAAAATCTTTATTTATATACAAGTAGAAACAAATTTTTTTTATTCGAGTTATAAAAATAGGGTTGGAATTAACAATCCCACAAAATATTTTTTTAAAAGTTCGAAAAGTCTTAAAAACAACACCAAATGGACGTTATATTCCCAGTACAGTTTCGAGCGCGTTTTCGACTTTTAAATTTTCTTTCGGTATCGTCTGAAATCGTCGAAGGGACAACGCTTTTTATAGGTTAAGTTTTTTATTCTTGTATATGCGAATTATACGAAACTGAAATGGATTCAGAACTGCCTTGTAAAACCAACGATGGAATCATAAAATTTTATCGACTTCCTGCTGAGACGTACAAGTTTTTTTCCCGTAATATCGCGAGAAAGTAAGATATTCATCATATATACCAGGCGTATTCTAAAAATACTATTTCAACGCATATATTTCTTGTTTTTTTTTTCAACGCTGTAGTTTATATTTCACATGAATTGGGCTAAAATTCAATCCAGTTCTATTTCTACATAACCGCCAGGTTCTAACATTTTCGAGGGCGTTTTTTTATCAAACTCCGAGCGCTCCGTGCAGGCGCCGTGGACGACGACTATTATTGAGATTTAGGCGTCAGTCGGCGTTGTGCTACAGCCGCGTAAACATAATTGAAGCTCCAGCCGAGTGTGATTCGTTTTCTACAGGGCTGCAGACATCGGAGAATGAGTCGTGTGTATGGGGAAAACTTCATGTGCTAAAACTGTTTACGTTTTTGGCCAAAAATGTGGAAAATTAAACTTTAGTAACCACATTTGCACATCAAATTAGGATTAAAACAAAAACAAATAATATTTGGGGATCCACGGTTGCCAAACGTCCAGATTTTCCTTCAGCTTTGACAGTTCCGCGTAAAAGGGTTCAGATTTTCCCCTAGAAGAAACATATTCGGACAAGTTAAAACCAGTTCTGATCACTGCGGCGTGGATTTGACGAGAATCGGACTTTTCATAACCTCAAATTTAGACATAAGTTGCACTGATTTTTTGACTAGTTTACGTCGCCCGAAGTTGGCAATCCTGGTTGGACCAGACGTCGAAAAATTGATCAAAAATCATCGTCACTTTAAATCTTATCCACGAAGATAAAATTAATAATGTTTTTGTTTTTTTTTTCGTCCCCCGGTATAATTTTTAACGAATATTTTGATACATAAGTAAAAAAAAATTAATAATATCTACCTGGTGCATCAATTTTGCGAATTAGCCATTACAGTAAACTAATGTTTTAATCGTACCGCCCTCGTATTTAAAATTTTCTATCATGCCAAGCATTTTATAAAGATTTACGACTTTTTTTACGAAATTAATAAAAAAATCGACAAATATATACGGTGTCAATTACGTCCTCGTATAAATTCCAGTAGCAACTCGATTGAATATAATTTTACGAAAAATGAAAACGCCTCGAGTGTCTTCGTAAAATCGTCCGATTAATTTACATTATTTAAGCAAATTTACATGTGTCGATTGCTTTTAAGTTTCGATCCAAAATCGCGTTCTCGAAATCGACCAACATTAAAAAAAGTAATCCCGCAATCGGTTTTAAACCCAATGAAAGATTAAATTGGTTCAATCTGTAGCTATAAATATTAATCCGAGGGGATACACGGACGCACGGCAATTATTCATTATAGTACGGGCGCTTACTCCGCATTAATTTTCATATTAATTCGTATAAGAAATTTGTATGTTGGTGAAACTTGGTACTATGATAGTTTGAAGCAAACTGATTAAGAGTCTTAACGGGCACGGAACCCTTATTTTCCCTACCCCGCCAAAACTACCCCTGAATTGTCCGAAGGAACCCTGGGAAAAAGCGATTTGGTTCGCAACCACATATCAATATTATTTTGAAAAAAGTCAAATTTTACTGGACTATTGACCTATTATTTATTAAACCTGGCGTCTTTAAGTGTCCATTGAGGCGACAATGTCCCGAAAAATTCAGTTTTCTTTCGTTTCAGTTTCGATTTCAAATATTGAAACACCGAAAATTATGACGCCGTACTATATTGAAATAAATAATTTTACAACCGACTTGAAATATTCGTACCTCGATCGTGTTTAAAGCATTTTTTACATTCTAGATTACGAATGCCCGCCCATGTTTATAATTTATCATATTTACCGACATTATTGACATTAGCAATTCGATTTATGAAACTAAAACTAGTTAATGTACACTACCGGTCAAAAGTTTCTCTTTCATGTTGTCAAGTGAAAATTGAAACGGTTTCTAAACAAATTATATAACGTAATTAATAAATAATTTAATTAGTAATCAATTACGTTGTCTGAATTGAAAGCCGGCTCTGTAAGTTGTTTCTCACTCACTCTTGAAATAGTTTCGAGACACCCTGTATAATTATCAACTAAAACAATTGATTTTATATAAATAAAAAATTATATAACGTGGTTAATGAATAATTTAATTAGTAATCAATTACGTTGTCTGAATTGAAAGCCGGCTCTGTAAGTTGTTTCTCACTCACTCTTGAAATAGTTTTGAGACACCCTGTATAATTATGAACTAAAACAATTGATTTTATATAAAGAAAAAATTATATAACGTAATTAATAAATAATTTAATTAGTAATTAATTACGTTGTCTGAATTGAAAGCCGGCTCTGTAAGTTGTTTCTCACTCACTCTTGAAATAGTTTCGAGACACCCTGTATAATTATGAACTAAAACAATTGATTTTATATAAAGAAAAAATTATATAACGTAATTAATAAATAATTTAATTAGTAATTAATTACGTTGTCTGAATTGAAAGCCGGCTCTGTAAGTTGTTTCTCACTCACTCTTGAAATAGTTTCGAGACACCCTGTATAATTATGAACTAAAACAATTGATTTTATATAAAGAAAAAATTATATAACGTAATTAATAAATAATTTAATTAGTAATTAATTACGTTGTCTGAATTGAAAGCCGGCTCTGTAAGTTGTTTCTCACTCACTCTTGAAATAGTTTCGAGACACCCTGTATAATTATGAACTAAAACAATTGATTTTATATAAAGAAAAAATTATATAACGTAATTAATAAATAATTTAATTAGTAATTAATTACGTTGTCTGAATTGAAAGCCGGCTCTGTAAGTTGTTTCTCACTCACTCTTGAAATAGTTTCGAGACACCCTGTATAATTATGAACTAAAACAATTGATTTTATATAAAGAAAAAATTATATAACGTAATTAATAAATAATTTAATTAGTAATTAATTACGTTGTCTGAATTGAAAGCCGGCTCTGTAAGTTGTTTCTCACTCACTCTTGAAATAGTTTCGAGACACCCTGTATAATTATGAACTAAAACAATTGATTTTATATAAAGAAAAAATTATATAACGTAATTAATAAATAATTTAATTAGTAATTAATTACGTTGTCTGAATTGAAAGCCGGCTCTGTAAGTTGTTTCTCACTCACTCTTGAAATAGTTTCGAGACACCCTGTATAATTATGAACTAAAACAATTGATTTTATATAAAGAAAAAATTATATAACGTAATTAATAAATAATTTAATTAGTAATTAATTACGTTGTCTGAATTGAAAGCCGGCTCTGTAAGTTGTTTCTCACTCACTCTTGAAATAGTTTCGAGACACCCTGTATAATTATGAACTAAAACAATTGATTTTATATAAAGAAAAAATTATATAACGTAATTAATAAATAATTTAATTAGTAATTAATTACGTTGTCTGAATTGAAAGCCGGCTCTGTAAGTTGTTTCTCACTCACTCTTGAAATAGTTTCGAGACACCCTGTATAATTATGAACTAAAACAATTGATTTTATATAAAGAAAAAATTATATAACGTAATTAATAAATAATTTAATTAGTAATTAATTACGTTGTCTGAATTGAAAGCCGGCTCTGTAAGTTGTTTCTCACTCACTCTTGAAATAGTTTTGAGACACCCTGTATAATTATGAACTAAAACAATTGATTTTATATAAAGAAAAAATTATATAACGTAATTAATAAATAATTTAATTAGTAATTAATTACGTTGTCTGAATTGAAAGCCGGCTCTGTAAGTTGTTTCTCACTCACTCTTGAAATAGTTTTGAGACACCCTGTATAATTATCAACTAAAACAATTGATTATATATAAAGAAAAAATTATATAACGTGATTAGGAAATATTTTAATTAGTAATTAATTACGTTGTCTGAATTGAAAGCCGGCTCTGTAAGTTGTTTCTCACTCACTCTTGAAATAGTTTTGAGACACCCTGTATAATTATGAACTAAAACAATTGATTTTATATAAAGAAAAAATTATATAACGTGGTTAATGAATAATTTAATTAGTAATCAATTACGTTGTCTGAATTGAAAGCCGGCTCTGTAAGTTGTTTCTCACTCACTCTTGAAATAGTTTCGAGACACCCTGTATAATTATCAACTAAAACAATTGATTTTATATAAAGGAAAAATTATATAACGTGGTTAATAAATAATTTCATTAGTAATCAATTACGTTGTCTGAATTGAAAGCCGGCTCTGTTAGTGATTGGTTTAGTTGTGAACCGGATAATTTATCATTTCAATTATAATTCGTATATTTTCAACGTTATGTGAGAAAAATATAATTTCTATAGTTGTTTATTTTTTTTCCAACATATTTAAATCGTAAAAATCAAACAAGACGTTGGTAATATTGTAATCATCTTGTTTTATTTCCTTTTCGTTCGATATTTGCATATTATGTATTCTACATCTGACAGAAAGAGAGATGCTTCTTCGAATAACTGGTTTTTCATTAAAACTCCAGGACCGCACCAAAATTTATTTTATTTTCAAATGACCTGCATTTTTTACGAGTAAAATTTATATTCGAACATCAAATTCTTCCATCACTGATCATGTATAAGCGCAATGTTGCCAAATGTAACGAAAAAATAGTATAAACTTCTGATCGCCATTTTGTGATTGATATTTCTTTTGTTTGTGAGACTTTGAATTAATTTAATGTTGAATGTTGGAAAAGTAAATTTTAACGAATTATTTCTATATACCAGGTCAATACAAAAACTTCTGTATAATAATAATATCAACAGAATTCAAAATATACGGGGGTAATTCTACAAGTAAACAATCCAACTGAGAAAACACTTTTCCTAACTATGTTTAATACACTTTTCATGATGGAAACTGTCTTTTTCATCGGAAAACTGATAGAAATTCATTGGAGGTTCTTCTACGGAAATTAATAACAAACTATTGCTGTTAATATTGGAATTATTTTCGAAAAAATCAAGCCGTAATTGATTTATAAAAAGAATTATGTAAATTCATACTTCTGAACTGTTTTAAATGACTTTTTGAATATTTTTAACGAAAAATTTCAGAGAAATATCCAATACCAGGTCAATACAAAAACTTCTGTATAATAATATCAACAGAATTCAAAATATACGGGGGTAATTCTACAAGTAAACAATCCAAATGAGAAAACACTTTTCCCAACTATGTTTAATACACTTTTCATGATGGAAACTGTCTTTTTCATCAGAATATTGATAGAAATTCATTGGAGGTTCTTCTACGGAAATTAATAACGAACTTTTGCTGTTATTATTGGAATTATTTTCGAAAAAATCACACCGTAATTGATTTATAAAAAGAATTATGTAAACTCGTACTTCCGGACTGTTTTGAATGATTTTTTAAATATTTTTAACGAAAAATTTCTGGGAAATATCCAATACCAGGTCCATGCAAAAACTTCTTTATAATAATATCAACAGAATTCAAAATATACGGGGGTAATCCTACAAGTACAATGTACTTACAATTAGTTTGCATTAATTTAACGTTCTAGATGAAACAGTGAATATTTTTCGATTTATAATGGGTTCATTTCAATTTATTCCAAGTTGTTTCAGGATTAAAGCAAAAGGAATTAGATACGCATTTCAATCCTCTCGTTACCGCGTCTAGGAATCTCAGTTGGCGGCAATTACAAGATAATGTTTCGCGAAGAACCAACTCGACGAAGTAGTTCCATAAACTTATTTTGTATCTACAATCTTTCGACAAAAACAGATTGTACGTGACATGATGCGTAGGTTCTTTTTCTCAATAACTACGTACAGAACCGGACTCGAAGTCAAAGGACTATCGAGAATATTAATCATCGTGAATTTAATGATATTTCAATGCAAGACGACTGATTAGTTTGTCCATCTTCTTACAAGGTGTTCCAGAATGTTGTGTCACATCAAAATCATATTTATTTTTTAATTGAAACACTCTATATATCATTGCAAGTTTTGAATCAACTTGACTTCACCATTACGAATTCAATACCCTGTATAATTTGAGAGAAATTTAAGAAAGAAAATCTAATGCCACTAAAACATTCTAATAGTATTAAAAATTCAGAAAAATCATTTATTTTGTAAAATTTTATACAGGGCGAATCAAAATATCAATAAGTTATTTTCCCGTTTTTTTTCCCAATTGAATCACCTTGTATTTTATGTAAGTATCGAAAAATACTTCCAGAGTACTTATTTTTTTTCAATAAAGCATTTCCCGTAACTAAAATTATTAGTTTTCGATATTTCTATGCAAAATAATAATAATACGTCACTCAATAAATCGTGTGACTGAAAATTCAATTTCCTGCAATTGCTTCTTCATTTTTAACTGAAACGGCAACGCTGCTTCTGTTAATAAACGAATGTCGTTTGACAGCTGTCAAAATTCGTTCGCGCAGATAATCGAATTTTTTTTCTTGTGAATATTTTTTGCGAATGATGATGCGCAGATTGTGATACGCCTCTGAACGAAAACAAAAAAAAATTGAAAGTTGAATTCCATGTGATATTAGTCCAGCAATATATTTAAATAGCCAACCGATAGAACCGTCGCGATGTTATTTTCCAGACAAGTGCTACTAACGCGGTTAATGGCGGTCAATCTGCTAAAAAATCCTATTTTCTACCAAAAACATATTTTTGAGTAAAAAAAGTGGAAGAGACTTTTCGTTTAATGGTTCGGACGTCTTCCAGACGTTTTCTTTTAGTTAAACTTTTCTGATTGCTGCAAAGAAAATTTAGGATGAAGGTTGAGGGATTGAACAGTCTAATAGTCCAGGAAAATTAGGTCGAAAAAGCGAATAAATGTATCGGGATGAAGGTTGAGAGTTTGAACAGTTTGATAGTCCAGGAAAATTATGTCGAAAAAGCGAATAAATGTATCGGGATGAAGGTTGAGGGATTGAACGGTTTGATAGTTCAGGAAAATTAGGTCGAAAAAGCGAATAAATGTATCGGGACGAAGGTTGAGGGATTGAACAGTCTAATAGTCCAGGAAAATTAGGTCGAAAAAGCGAATAAATGTATCGGGATGAAGGTTGAGAGTTTGAACAGTTTGATAGTCCAGGAAAATTATGTCGAAAAAGCGAATAAATGTATCGGGATGAAGGTTGGAGGATTGAACGGTTTGATAGTTCAGGAAAATTAGGTCGAAAAAGCGAATAAATGTATCGGGACGAAGGTTGAGGGATTGAACAATCTAATAGTCCAGGAAAATTAGGTCGAAAAAGCGAATAAATGTATCGGGATGAAGGTTGAGGGATTGAACAGTTTGATAGTCCAGGAAAATTATGTCGAAAAAGCGAATAAATGTATCGGGTTGAAGGTTGGAGGATTGAACAGATTGATAGTTCAGGAAAATTAGGTCGAAAAAGCGAATAAATGTATCGGGATGAAGGTTGAGAGTTTGAACAGTTTGATAGTCCAGGAAAATTATGTCGAAAAAGCGAATAAATGTATCGGGATGAAGGTTGAGGGATTGAACGGTTTGATAGTTCAGGAAAATTAGGTCGAAAAAGCGAATAAATGTATCGGGACGAAGGTTGAGGGATTGAACAGTCTAATAGTCCAGGAAAATTAGGTCGAAAAAGCGAATAAATGTATCGGGATGAAGGTTGAGAGTTTGAACAGTTTGATAGTCCAGGAAAATTATGTCGAAAAAGCGAATAAATGTATCGGGTTGAAGGTTGGAGGATTGAACAGATTGATAGTTCAGGAAAATTAGGTCGAAAAAGCGAATAAATGTATCGGGACGAAGGTTGAGGGATTGAACGGTTTGATAGTTCAGGAAAATTAGGTCGAAAAAGCGAATAAATGGATCGGGACGAAGGTTGAGGGATTGAACAATCTAATAGTCCAGGAAAATTAGGTCGAAAAAGCGAATAAATGTATCGGGATGAAGGTTGAGGGATTGAACAGTTTGATAGTCCAGGAAAATTATGTCGAAAAAGCGAATAAATGTATCGGGTTGAAGGTTGGAGGATTGAACAGATTGATAGTTCAGGAAAATTAGGTCGAAAAAGCGAATAAATGTATCGGGACGAAGGTTGAGGGATTGAACAATCTAATAGTTCAGGAAAATTATGTCGAAAAAGCGAATAAATGTATCGGGATGAAGGTTGAGGGATTGAACAATCTAATAGTCCAGGAAAATTAGGTCGAAAAAGCGAATAAATGTATCGGGACGAAGGTTGAGGGATTGAACAATCTAATAGTTCAGGAAAATTATGTCGAAAAAGCGAATAAATGTATCGGGTTGAAGGTTGGAGGATTGAACAGATTGATAGTTCAGGAAAATTAGGTCGAAAAAGCGAATAAATGTATCGGGACGAAGGTTGAGGGATTGAACGGTTTGATAGTTCAGGAAAATTAGGTCGAAAAAGCGAATAAATGGATCGGGACGAAGGTTGAGGGATTGAACAATCTAATAGTCCAGGAAAATTAGGTCGAAAAAGCGAATAAATGTATCGGGATGAAGGTTGAGGGATTGAACAGTTTGATAGTCCAGGAAAATTATGTCGAAAAAGCGAATAAATGTATCGGGTTGAAGGTTGGAGGATTGAACAGATTGATAGTTCAGGAAAATTAGGTCGAAAAAGCGAATAAATGTATCGGGACGAAGGTTGAGGGATTGAACAATCTAATAGTTCAGGAAAATTATGTCGAAAAAGCGAATAAATGTATCGGGATGAAGGTTGAGAGTTTGAACAGTTTGATAGTCCAGGAAAATTATGTCGAAAAAGCGAATAAATGTATCGGGTTGAAGGTTGGAGGATTGAACGGTTTGATAGTTCAGGAAAATTAGGTCGAAAAAGCGAATAAATGTATCGGGACGAAGGTTGAGGGATTGAACGGTTTGATAGTTCAGGAAAATTAGGTCGAAAAAGCGAATAAATGGATCGGGACGAAGGTTGAGGGATTGAACAATCTAATAGTCCAGGAAAATTAGGTCGAAAAAGCGAATAAATGTATCGGGATGAAGGTTGAGGGATTGAACAGTTTGATAGTCCAGGAAAATTATGTCGAAAAAGCGAATAAATGTATCGGGTTGAAGGTTGGAGGATTGAACAGATTGATAGTTCAGGAAAATTAGGTCGAAAAAGCGAATAAATGTATCGGGACGAAGGTTGAGGGATTGAACAATCTAATAGTCCAGGAAAATTATGTCGAAAAAGCGAATAAATGTATCGGGATGAAGGTTGAGAGTTTGAACAGTTTGATAGTCCAGGAAAATTATGTCGAAAAAGCGAATAAATGTATCGGGTTGAAGGTTGGAGGATTGAACGGTTTGATAGTTCAGGAAAATTAGGTCGAAAAAGCGAATAAATGTATCGGGACGAAGGTTGAGGGATTGAACAATCTAATAGTCCAGGAAAATTAGGTCGAAAAAGCGAATAAATGTATCGGGATGAAGGTTGAGGGATTGAACAGTTTGATAGTCCAGGAAAATTATGTCGAAAAAGCGAATAAATGTATCGGGTTGAAGGTTGGAGGATTGAACGGTTTGATAGTTCAGGAAAATTAGGTCGAAAAAGCGAATAAATGTATCGGGATGAAGGTTGAGGGATTGAACAATCTAATAGTCCAGGAAAATTAGGTCGAAAAAGCGAATAAATGTATCGGGATGAAGGTTGGAGGATTGAACGGTTTGATAGTTCAGGAAAATTAGGTCGAAAAAGCGAATAAATGTATCGGGATGAAGGTTGGAGGATTGAACGGTTTGATAGTTCAGGAAAATTAGGTCGAAAAAGCGAATAAATGTATCGGGATGAAGGTTGGAGGATTGAACAGATTGATAGTTCAGGAAAATTAGGTCGAAAAAGCGAATAAATGTATCGGGATGAAGGTTGGAGGATTGAACGGTTTGATAGTTCAGGAAAATTAGGTCGAAAAAGCGAATAAATGTATCGGGATGAAGGTTGAAGGATTGAACAGTTTGATAGTCCAGGAAAATTATGTCTAAAAAGAGAATAAATGATTTAGGTCTTTTGAGCAGATAACTTTATCATTTTTGCTCGTAAAAAAAAAATTTATGCTTCATGACATTCCCAACCTTTTTTTCCAATACAGCAACTTTTTGTAATATCCATAAAAATCGGTATGAACGAGTTAATATATATGTTAATGAAATGTCTTTGTTTTATAAACTAAATTTGGTTCTAGAATGATATTTTGAAAGTTGTATCGTATAAAGTTTATTAAAACTGTTGCCCTATTTTCTTAGTTTTAGATCGATACTGATAGAAATTCATTGGCAGATCTTTGGCAAAGTTAAATAACAAGCTTTTGTAGCTTATATTGGCAGAAGATTCTGGATTTTCGCGATAAAATCACACTATATTGAATTTTCAAAAAAAGTACGTTAGCTTATAGTTCTTGACTGTTTCAAATGACTTTTTAAATATTTTAGACGCAAAATTTCAGAGAAATATCCAATACCAGGTCAATACAAAAACTTCTGTATAATAATATCAACAGAATTCAAAATATACGGGGGTAATTCTACGAGTAAACAATCCAATTGAGAAAACACTTTTCCCAACTATGTTTAATATACTTTTCATGATGGAAACTGTCTTTTTCATCGGAAAACTGATAGAAATTCATTGGAGGTTCTTCTACGGAAATTAATAACGAACTATTGCTATTAATATTGGAATTATTTTCGAAAAAATCACACCGTAATTGATTTATAAAAAAAATTATGTAAATTCTAACTTCTGGACTGTTTTAAATGACTTTTTGAATATTTTTAACGAAAAATTTCTGAGAAATATCCAATACCAGGTCAATACAAAAACTTCTGTATAATAATATCAACAGAAATCAAAATATACGGGGGTAATTCTACAAGTAAACAATCCAATTGAGAAAACACTTTTCCCAACTATGTTTAATATACTTTTCATGATGGAAACTGTCTTTTTCATCGGAAAACTGATAGAAATTCATTGGAGGTTCTTCTACGGAAATTAATAACGAACTATTGCTATTAATATTGGAATTATTTTAGAAAAAATCAAGCCGTAATTGATTTATAAAAAGAATTATGTAAATTCTAACTTCTGGACTGTTTTAAATGACTTTTTGAATATTTTTAACGAAAAATTTCAGAGAAATATCCAATACCAGGTCAATACAAAAACTTCTGTATAATAATATCAACAGAAATCAAAATATACGGGGGTAATTCTACAAGTAAACAATCCAATTGAGAAAACACTTTTCCCAACTATGTTTAATATACTTTTCATGATGGAAACTGTCTTTTTCATCGGAAAACTGATAGAAATTCATTGGAGGTTCTTCTACGGAAATTAATAACGAACTATTGCTATTAATATTGGAATTATTTTAGAAAAAATCAAGCCGTAATTGATTTATAAAAAGAATTATGTAAATTCATACTTCTGGACTGTTTTAAATGACTTTTTGAATATTTTTAACGAAAAATTTCTGAGAAATATCCAATACCAGGTCAATACATAAACTTCTGTATAATAATATCAACAGAAATCAAAATATACGGGGGTAATTCTACAAGTAAACAATCCAATTGAGAAAACACTTTTCCCAACTATGTTTAATATACTTTTCATGATGGAAACTGTCTTTTTCATCGGAAAACTGATAGAAATTCATTGGAGGTTCTTCTACGGAAATTAATAACGAACTATTGCTATTAATATTGGAATTATTTTAGAAAAAATCAAGCCGTAATTGATTTATAAAAAGAATTATGTAAATTCATACTTCTGGACTGTTTTAAATGACTTTTTGAATATTTTTAACGAAAAATTTCTGAGAAATATCCAATACCAGGTCAATACATAAACTTCTGTATAATAATATCAACAGAAATCAAAATATACGGGGGTAATTCTACAAGTAAACAATCCAAATGAGAAAACACTTTTCCCAACTATGTTTAATATACTTTTCATGATGGAAACTGTCTTTTTCATCGGAAAACTGATAGAAATTCATTGGAGGTTCTTCTACGGAAATTAATAACGAACTATTGCTATTAATATTGGAATTATTTTAGAAAAAATCAAGCCGTAATTGATTTATAAAAAGAATTATGTAAATTCATACTTCTGGACTGTTTTAAATGACTTTTCGAATATTTTTAACGAAAAATTTCTGAGAAATATCCAATACCAGGTCAATACATAAACTTCTGTATAATAATATCAACAGAATTCAAAATATACGGGGGTAATTCTACAAGTAAACAATCCAATTGAGAAAACACTTTTCCCAACTATGTTTAATACACTTTTCATGATGGAAACTGTCTTTTTCATCGGAAAACTGATAGAAATTCATTGGAGGTTCTTCTACGGAAATTAATAACGAACTATTGCTATTAATATTGGAATTATTTTAGAAAAAATCAAGCCGTAATTGATTTATAAAAAAAATTATGTAAATTCTAACTTCTGGACTGTTTTAAATGACTTTTTGAATATTTTTAACGAAAAATTTCAGAGAAATATCCAATACCAGGTCAATACAAAAACTTCTGTATAATAATATCAACAGAAATCAAAATATACGGGGGTAATTCTACAAGTAAACAATCCAATTGAGAAAACACTTTTCCCAACTATGTTTAATACACTTTTCATGATGGAAACTGTCTTTTTCATCGGAAAACTGATAGAAATTCATTGGAGGTTCTTCTACGGAAATTAATAACGAACTATTGCTATTAATATTGGAATTATTTTAGAAAAAATCAAGCCGTAATTGATTTATAAAAAGAATTATGTAAATTCATACTTCTGGACTGTTTTAAATGACTTTTCGAATATTTTTAACGAAAAATTTCTGAGAAATATCCAATACCAGGTCAATACATAAACTTCTGTATAATAATATCAACAGAATTCAAAATATACGGGGGTAATTCTACAAGTAAACAATCCAATTGAGAAAACACTTTTCCCAACTATGTTTAATACACTTTTCATGATGGAAACTGCCTTTTCCATCAGAGTACTGATAGAAACTGTATATATCGATTAACAGAATTCGTAATATACGAGGTCTATACCAAAAGTGAACTATCATAAAGAAAATACTTTTTTTAACGAAACCAAGTTGTTGTTTTCATAGTCCACCATTAAAAATGTCGAACTATCAGTGTTGCCAAATCCCAAAAGTGGATGCTCTTCTTCTATTTCACGAGTCCTCGTCACGTTTAGTCCAGTCAAATTGGCTCACCATATCTCAAAACTCGAGTACCGACCCTCGTTCAACTACGTTCTATAAAAATGTCTCATAGTTTTCACCCTTTTCAACTTGAATTACTATTTCCAACAATAAATAAAATAATAAATCTACCCTCGTATATCAGACGGTTTTTATGCAATACGAATCGTGTTTGGCACTTCACGAACACAATGCACTTACAAAGATTAGCGGCGTAATATTTTAGGATTATCGCCTATCTAAAATTGCAACAGCTCACAGGATAATGCATATTTATGCAAGCCGAAGATTATAAATACCATCCGACCTATCGTATACACTGGTCTCGACATTATTCACCTATTTACAGTCCGTTAAGCCGAAAATTAATTCCGAGCGACAACAAACTGATTTAGAAAACGTCTCACAAGTTTTTTTTGTTTAGTATAACAAATAAGAAATGAAATTAGTCAGTCGACAACCGATTAACAACTTAAGAGTTAATTTACTTGATAAAGATGTTATTGAAAAGCTTTTTCGGTAGAATGTACGAGGATACGTTAAAAAAAACAGTAATCCTCCAATTAAAATTCGTTATATACCCAAAAAATATCATTAAACAACCGCAGCACTAACTTTGCGTGTGCAAATCATTATATGGAATGGGGCATTTACAAATTGATGTTTACTCAACTTTTTTTTGGTTTCTTTGTTTTTTTTCCGCGTTAAACATAGAATTCTTCGTTATGGTTCTGAACCATATGTTATTTTAATCTTTTTTCATAATATTATGATGTTTGTCCTACACAAACACAATTAGCACAAGCTATTAATCAATAATTATACAATTAAGCGGTTTATGTTCAAAATTGAGACACGTAAATTCATTTTTTTTCCCAAATTTATCCAAAAAAGATTTTTTAGATTATAGAACTGTCAAATTTATATGGAACGTTGACAGATGACATCGGAAAAATGGCGGAAACTAATAAAACAATTAACGTAATGAAAATGGCAGTTTTACTTGGAATAACCTGACTAATTTCGATTTTAATTTGTTGTACTTTGATATATACGAGGTTTCGTTCATTAAAAATTGATTCACGATCTTTTTTTCTCGCCGTATGGTGTTTTGATCTGTTTTTATCACAGTAAGATGTTTGTCCTACACAAACACAATCATAACAAGCTATTAATCGATAATTATACAATTAAGCGGTTTATGTTCAAAATTGAGACACGTAAATTCATTTTTTTCCCAAATTTATCCAAAAAAGATGTTTTAGATTATAGAACTGTCAAATTTATATGGAACGTTGACAGATGACATCGGAAAAATGGCGGAAACTAATAAAACAATTAACGTAATGAAAATGGCAGTTTTACTTGGAATAACCTGACTAATTTCGATTTTAATTTGTTGTACTTTGATATATACGAGGTTTCGTTCATTAAAAATTGATTCACGATCTTTTTTTCTCGCCGTATGGTGTTTTGATCTGTTTTTATCACAGTAAGATGTTTGTCCTACACAAACACAATCATAACAAGCTATTAATCGATAATTATACAATTAAGTGGTTTATAATCAAAATTGAGACACGTAAATTCATTTTTTTCCCAAATTTATCCAAAAAAGATGTTTTAGATTATAGAACTGTCAAATTTATATGGAACGTTGACAGATGACATCGGAAAAATGGCGGAAACTAATAAAACAATTAACGTAATGAAAATGGCAGTTTTACTTGGAATAACCTGACTAATTTCGATTTTAATTTGTTGTACTTTGATATATACGAGGTTTCGTTCATTAAAAATTGATTCACGATCTTTTTTTCTCGCCGTATGGTGTTTTGATCTGTTTTTATCACAGTAAGATGTTTGTCCTACACAAACACAATTAGCACAAGATATTAATCGATAATTTGGATGATTTATAATAAAATTTGCAAAATTAGGAACATTTTTGAATATTTTGAATAACCATACACCTTAATTACGTACGAGGCGTCGTGAAAATGTTTTTTTTTTGTTGGGTTACGCAGTTATTGGCCCATCCTCGTACAATGAAGCGTACCGCGTATTTTTTTCTTTTGCTATTTTCATTCGAATTCTCATTCAACGATCCGGTCCGTAAATTTAACTCCTGGTATATGTATGTCGTCATTACTCGCCATTAATTCACGTCATTCCTATAACGTTTCAATTTATCTTTTAGAAAATCAAATTTATATTGTCTGGAAATTTGCATTTATCAGTACAAGCGAATAATTCCGAATTTATTTTCTTGTTGCGATTGCAGGACCGTCTCTAGGAGATTTGATTATTTGTTTAGCCACCCAGATGTCCGCGTCTGACTTATATCGATTTTAAAGTTTCGGAAACGCATCGAGGAGTATCACTACAAAGATTCAAATCTCAAATTTGTATTCAATGAGGCGCATAACCTAACTTTTTGAATTTAATTCAATTTCAGTTGATAGAAGCTCCAATTTCCCCCATAGATCGAATAGTAATCAGATTATAGTCTATATATGTGCGTGTGAAGAATGATACTGCCTAGATACAACCGAGCTGGTGCTTGTCCTTGCTCCAGGTCGAGGCGCACTCTCCACGGGAATGCAGAATAGTACAGAAGAAGAGCTTTCCAGTGATGGACGACCTCGGAGGCACGGTCTTTCCAGATCTCGAAGTTTGCCGCAACTTTCTCATCACGATTCCGGGCTTGGCAGCTACTACGGGGTCTGTCATAATCTGATTAATATACAGGATGATACAAAAAAGTTTCTTTTAAATAACACGTATTATATTATTATTTTTATAATGAATTATTTTGAATTGGTACTAAATAATAATTGTTTTATAAGACTACAAATCTGGGACGTTCTGAAATGTGCAGTTTTTGAAATATAAGGCGTTAAATTTGATATATTGAAAAATTGAAAAATTCTGTATAACTTTGAGGCTCTATTTATGTCATAATAGGATTTGGAAATTAATGAAAATTGTAAAAAAACACATCACTGCATGTTTCTGAAATTGATAGATCATGGAAAAAAAAATTATTCCAGGTCAAATATCAAAAAAATTAGTTTTTCGCGATTTTCAGCAAAATGATAAGTTTTATGACAAAAATACCACAGACAAAAATTGTAGATCGTAAAATTATCTACAAAAAACGTATCGATACTTTTTTTCCTACGAGCCACCGTTTCTGAGATATAATGATTCAAAAAATTTTGATCGTCATAATATTCATGAGTACGCCACGTATATACATTTCTAGGTTAGGTTAATCATCTAGAAGAATCGTTTTACGAAAAAAAACTGGGATGTTCTAAAATGTGCAGTTTTTGAAATGCAGGGCGTTAAATTTAATATATTAAAGATAATCGACTCAAAAAATTGTGTATAACTTTAAGGCTCTATTTATGTCAAAATAGGATTTGGAAATTAATCAAAATTGTAAAAAAACACATCACTGCATTTTTCTGGAATTGTAGATCATTCCAGTGTATGGAAAAAAAATTATTCGAGGTCAAAGTTCAAAAAAATTAGTTTTTCGTGATTTTCAGCAAAACGATAAGTTTTATCACAAAAACACCTCAGACAAAAATTGTAGATCGTAAAATTATCTACAAAAAACGTATCGATACTTTTTTTCCTACGAAGCACCGTTTCTGAGATATAATGATTCAAAAAATTTTTATCGTCATAATATTTATGAGTACGCCACGTATATACATTTCTAGGTTAGGTTAATCATCTAGAAGAATCGTTTTACGAAAAAAAACTGGGATGTTCTAAAATGTGCAGTTTTTGAAATGCAGGGCGTTAAATTTAATATATTAAAGATAATCGACTCAAAAAATTGTGTATAACTTTAAGGCTCTATTTATGTCAAAATAGGATTTGGAAATTAATCAAAATTGTAAAAAAACACATCACTGCATTTTTCTGGAATTGTAGATCATTCCAGTGTATGGAAAAAAAATTATTCGAGGTCAAAGTTCAAAAAAATTAGTTTTTCGTGATTTTCAGCAAAACGATAAGTTTTATCACAAAAACACCTCAGACAAAAATTGTAGATCGTAAAATTATCTACAAAAAACGTATCGATACTTTTTTTCCTACGAGCCACCGTTTCTGAGATATAATGATTCAAAAAATTTTGATCGTCATAATATTCATGAGTACGCCACGTATATACATTTCTAGGTTAGGTTAATCATCTAGAAGAATCGTTTTACGAAAAAAAACTGGGATGTTCTAAAATGTGCAGTTTTTGAAATGCAGGGCGTTAAATTTAATATATTAAAGATAATCGACTCAAAAAATTGTGTATAACTTTAAGGCTCTATTTATGTCAAAATAGGATTTGGAAATTAATCAAAATTGTAAAAAAACACATCACTGCATTTTTCTGGAATTGTAGATCATTCCAGTGTATGGAAAAAAAATTATTCGAGGTCAAAGTTCAAAAAAATTAGTTTTTCGTGATTTTCAGCAAAACGATAAGTTTTATCACAAAAATACCTCAGACAAAAATTGTAGATCGTAAAATTATCTACAAAAAACGTATCGATAATGTTTTTCCTACGAGCCACCGTTTCTGAGATATAATGATTCAAAAAATTTTGATCGTCATAATATTCATGAGTACGCCACGTATATACATTTCTAGGTTAGGTTAATCATCTAGAAGAATCGTTTTACGAAAAAAAACTGGGATGTTCTAAAATGTGCAGTTTTTGAAATGCAGGGCGTTAAATTTAATATATTAAAGATAATCGACTCAAAAAATTGTGTATAACTTTAAGGCTCTATTTATGTCAAAATAGGATTTGGAAATTAATCAAAATTGTAAAAAAACACATCACTGCATTTTTCTGGAATTGTAGATCATTCCAGTGTATGGAAAAAAAATTATTCGAGGTCAAAGTTCAAAAAAATTAGTTTTTCGTGATTTTCAGCAAAACGATAAGTTTTATCACAAAAATACCTAAGACAAAAATTGTAGATCGTAAAATTATCTACAAAAAACGTATCGATAATGTTTTTCCTACGAGCCACCGTTTCTGAGATATAATGATTCAAAAATTTTAATCGTCATAATATTCATGAGTACGCGTCGTAAAGTTAGGTTAGATTTCTCTATACATCACAAAACAACTCAAAGTATAAATCATTCAAGGTTGTATGCGAATCATAGATAAAATGAGTTTTTTTCGCTTCCAAATGTACTACTGAAATTATCAAAATTATGTGTTTCATTTAAAAAATCGTACTGACGTCAATAATAGAGAAATTGAGCTAATATTTTAGAGTAATCATCTAGAAGAATCGTTTTACAAGATAAAAAATCTGGAACTTTCTGAAATGTGCAGTTTTCGAAATACAGAGCGTTAGGTTAGGTTACAGTATAATGAGACTATTGCAGTTTGATAATTATCAAAATTTAGTGAAAATTTCCCGAAATAATAAGGCTCAAAATCAATAAAAATTGATTAGAATTAGTACCTAGAGCAACAATTCAAAATCAAATCAACATTAAAAAATAATTTTTCTTGTAAAACAATTTTTTTTTGCATTTTCTGTTGGATCATCCTGTATAATAAATTTTTGTCGCTATTATAAATCATTACGTCCGTGAAATTTTTCAAATAACTTTGGGTGTAATTGTGCATCTAATATTCACGTGACATCGTAAAGACTAAAATTTCCAATTACCAGTGCTGATTTATCTAGTCCGCCTCTGATCCATTAACAAATATTTATAATCTATTCGTATTATTACGTCATACAGTAACCTACTATGACGTAGTAGATAAGTAGATAAGAATCGCGCCATTTTTCATTATAGTGGAGGGAATGCAGTAGATAAATAGAGGGGGGATAAAAACTCTGATAGACTTGATCACGGAACACTTAGAAACAGATTATGCAACACAGCAAACAGGAAATTGAGATATAAATTCATTATTTCACACTTAACTGACTAATTATTTTAAAAATTTTTAAATCCGGCTCTGATATTATAAAACAATGCTAGAAGCAATTAATACCTATATACCTGTTTTCTTTTCGAGTAAGAATGACCCATTATTTAACACTAAAAACCGCTATTGGAATTCCATTGACAATTTTTGAATATATATCTTCTTCTTTTTTATCTTATTTTATAAAAGAAATTGCTTCTACAATGGAAGCATATAATTTACAAAAACTCGTCCTCGGTCCTTCACGCTGTGTGTGAATATTAAGAATAATTAAGATCCTTTCTTTAGATAACGATTTTAGATGGATTTTTATTTAAAACTTGTAATTATTTTTTTTAATACACTGCGCTATAAATCAATGCAATTACTTCGGAAAACGTCGACACGTAAATGACTAAAAACAACCAAAGTTTTTTTTTTAAATTTCACCAACGCGAAAAATTCTGTTATTCAAAAATACTGTTGGACCTTAGGGATCAGGTGCTGACGACGTACCAGTTAGTCGTGCAGCAAGACTCGTAGCAGATTTACGACAACTTTTAACGTTAAAACAACATTATTATCCCGAAGGAGGTTGGGGCTGGGTAGTTCTAATTTGCGCGGTATGCGTTCATATTTTGGGACATGGCATGCTCACCTCAGTCGGAATGTTTTACATGGAAATCCTTAAAAAGTTCGGATTCCACGAAAAAGGATCTGCAGGTACTTATCAACAAATAAATAAAATCTGGCAACGCCGTAACAACTATTAATAAACACGATCCTTCCTTATAGTATAAGTTTTTATTGGCGGGAATTAGTATGTATTAGTATAAAACATAGTTTTTCTCAACTTTCTACATATTTATTGTCCTAGTACAATATACAGATCCTTCTCATGTCCTCACCTTGTTTCAGGATGGCTGGGAGCGATGTCTACCGGTGTGGCTTTACTCATTTCCCCCGTGACCATCGCTTTCTGTAGGCGTAAGTCTACTAGAGTAACTGCAGTCATGGGAGGACTTATCACCGCTTTGGGATGTCTTTTCACCTCATTCGCCACGCAATTCCATCAATTATTCTTCAGGTACGGCAAAATTATAATTTTTATTTGTTTTATAAGTTTTAAATAGTAATTTATTCACGCATTAACGAGTTACAGACATCCACAACACGATTATAATACATTCAAATAGGTTACGTGTATTTGTTTTGTTTATGTATCACGATTAGTTCGAAAAATTAAATTTATAAAGATACGAATTGCTTTCAAAATTATTTGTAAACAAAAGCTGGAATTCTCCAAGTCATAGAGAACGCCAAATTGAATATACAGGAAAGATAAATGTAACTATGCAATATATCGATAAGGTCGCTTTTTGCGCGGCGATTTGACACCTCATCCTATTCTAATAGACTCGTCCATCGGGCGGGAAATGTGACAAAACATAACGAAGACCGTTAAGATATAGAACTAACCCCCCTGCATCGCTAAAATGGACTCGACATAATGTAATTAATTAATAAACTTAATTGATTTAGTAAAACTGTATCTTTTGTATAAAATTGTAATTATTATAATTATTAACAGAAGATTTTGTCCATTATCCTACTGTATAATGTGGACGCAGTATCTATGTTATAGAACTAGAACTAGTTTTAAAAGTAGACGGTTTCAAAATGATTCAAACTCAGATATAAATGCACACGCTGGTTAAACTATTTAAATATTGAATATTTTAGAAATTGAACAGTGATTTATAACGAGCTAAACAAAAATGTATTCGCACTAACTCAACTCGAAAGATTATCATGCATAAATAAACTTACCTGTACATGTAATTGAAGAATTTTTTGTATTTATAGTCCCATAGAAAACATTGTCTAATTCACGGCATTTTTCACAAACATTCACCAATAAAACCACTATATCACAATCGAAAACACAAAATTAGAAACACAACTAAACGTTTTTAGATACACAATGGCGTTGCACAGTGTTGCCACTTACCCCATACAAGGTACAAAATAAACTCTATAATAGAACATTTTATTCAAAAAACATATTGTGACTTTTAGAAGTATACATAAAAATAATCATATGAATTCGATTTTAGAAGATCTCATTTTAGGATTTAATAATGATTTACTTGGTAATTGAGATTGTCATGAATCGGGACGTTTTTAAACTTTGGCAACGTTTTATTTAAATGCCAGTATATAATGAAGATGATAATACATGCTTGCGCAAGCGTATTATCATCTCAATCTGAAACTTCTAGAGCCTTCTATCTAGTCACAGAGTCCGTTCAGGTGCAAATAATATAAATAAAAATTCGATACTTCATCGAAAAATAATGTGTGTCTATATAATGCACACGTGAAACCGTATGTCATTTCACACATAAAAGCGTGAGAAAATGTCGACTACATGTGATCATAGACGTAAATTATGATTCATATTACCAACTGATTCGGAATCGATTCTCAATTAAAACTAATGATTTCTCATATGTAGTTTTTAAAAATTTTTCGATTCAGTTGGGAATTAAAAGAAAATTATGACACTATTAGTAATTTTTTCGAGAAAATCAAAAATTTGTTATTACAGTTATGGTACAGTTGTTGGTATAGGAGTGGGGATAACTAGGGATTGCTCTACGTTGATGGTGGCGCAATATTTCAAAAGGAGGAGGGAGTTTGTTGAAATATTTATTGTCTCAGGAAGTGGACTTGGAATTGCCAGTATGTCGCTAATTATAAAAAGTACCATAGGGTAAGTTGAAAATAAGTTAGACGCCATTTTGGTGCCAGACATGGAAACTATTTAGAAAATTATTATATCTTCTACTATTTGATAATATTTTTGAATCAATGATTACATACATTAAATAATTAAATTAATTTACCATTTTTTTTCATAAATATTCAATTGAATGATTTAATAGTCACAGTAGAGTCTAATATATACGTTTTAATAGTAAGTATGGCAACTGTGTGAATCCATTCCACGTTGACTGTAATTCTATCAACTGTGATCGAAAATACGCGCCAAATTTAAATCTCTGTTTAACTTATTTAGTTGAATAATTCGTTTAATGATATTTTGAACGGATTGTTAGTTAGTATATATTGAATAAATTATTTCAAAGATTAACATAGAATGGAATTAAAAAGGTATAATTATATTCTACATTACGTTTAAATGTGTTTTTCAAATTAAAACGTCTCAAGTACTTCAAAATTCGTATAATTCTGGTAAGAACTTCGTTTTTCTTATTAAATTATGCAGATAATCAAACAATTTAATAAGAAAAAACATTAAATTCTTCATTCTATTAGCCAAATTTACTTTGCTTGTATCCTTTTTGACTATTACAGGATAATTTTCTTTTAAAAATAAATTTAATGAACAGGATTGTAAAATAGATTTATATTTATTAGATGACAATTACTATTTTTTGATAATATTGAAACATTTTACTTTCGATAGCATTCATAAGGTCATTAACATCTGTAAACATTTTTAAAAGATTCAGAAAGACGCCATTTTAGTGCCAGACATGGAAATCATTTAAAAAATTATTATATCTTCCAATATCTAATAATTATTCCATATTTTAAATAATTTTTGTTTTAAAATCACTT
Source organism: Diorhabda carinulata (assembly GCF_026250575.1). Taxonomy (NCBI): domain Eukaryota; kingdom Metazoa; phylum Arthropoda; class Insecta; order Coleoptera; family Chrysomelidae; genus Diorhabda; species Diorhabda carinulata. The sequence continues at coordinate 1,874,860 of NC_079468.1, forward strand.
TACCATTATGTTTGTCATAAATATTATATTCAATTAAATAATTTAATAGCGCCATCTTTTAACTTTAAACCTATATGTCAATTTTTCTAACGCATCGCAGAAAACTGTAAATATTGCACCTGATTATTTCTCAGATATGAAGCTATAATACAGATTTTCACTTTAGACATTTTTTTGTGATATAAAAATTAATCAAATATCCACTTTCCTTTTCAACGATACGACGTTGAAGATCCTCATGCGGAAACAGATAACATTCATTTCAAGTTCCTAAAACTTGGAAATTATGAATACATCACAGACAAAAGATATAATCTTCGAAGTTACGAGTCTCGTATCAACGAGGTAGTTAAAATTGATTATGGAATCACAAAACACGACCGTCGAGTTTTAAATATTCTCCAAGGGAAACGTAACGTTTTTTTTTTCATTGTTTTAATAAATATAATATAAATTATTTAACTGAAAAATAACATAACATAACCTAAGAAAAACGTAACTAACTTTTATCATTTTATTTTATATCTGAAAATGCATTTCACGCATGATCGTGACGTCATTGCGCTGACACAACATATTAATTAAAAATATGGCCAGGATATTGTGTAGGAAGTAGATCCTATTATTTCTTTACGTTAATATCAACTATCTTTGTTTTATGCAATCTTATATTGAATTTAACTTTTTTTTCAGTTTAAAACCCAATGTAATATCATGTAAATTTTTAAATATAACTTACCTGTATCTGAAATACACTATGTTCGTTTCGTAAACCCTCTCTGTGAAAAGCACAATGTGATACGTTCAACTTTATTGATCTCGTACACTCATTACACTTTTAGTGTAAATTTTAGTTACTATATAACTAAAATTTGTTTGATATTAATTAGTTTATTATTCAATTTGTAATCGAACGAAATGATAATAAAAAAAATATGACAACACTGTGAAATTAGTAAAATATCTACATTTTATCAACAGCGAAGGCCTTTGACCAAACAAGTATACATCTCCGAATTCATTCTTCATAAAACACGTAGTTTCACACCATTCTTAGTCATCATATTTTTATTATTTTCCCAATTAGATGGTATGTGGAAGATAAAAATTTTATTAACTCTCGGTACAAAAGAATCGTTTTATAGTTAAAAGCACGGCGATGTCATCGTATCTCCTCGGAGATGCGTTCAGTCTTCTGTGTAGGTATGGAAGAGAGCTTTAATTGCAGAGACGTATTTGGATCGTGTGAGTGATTAAACCGCGGTACATTCTCGCCGTATGTAGAAAGAATGCGTGATAAAAAAACATGAGTTCGTGAGAAATCATACATTAAAACTGTGATTCATTATTTCAGTGTGTACTAGACCAGTTGTATATAATTTACAAATAGATACAAAATGGATTTATAATTTTGAATAAAATACGGTTCATTGAACTTTACAGATCAAAAAATTAAATTAGTTGATAACTTTTCTATTCTGTAAAAACAAAATTTTGGAGTAAATCACATTTTTACTAGAACATTTGTAGAGTGAAATGTGATAAATTACAAAGATTTTAGTATAAAAAACACTTTAGAAATGTCAAATTGAAATATTTGAATATTTTATTTCGTTAAAATTGTATATTGAAGGTCAAGCGAAACCAGTGAAGTTCTTCTATATTGTAACGTTGCCGGATGTTGAGTGATATCACAAGTTTAGGGTATGTTTCGTATAAAAAATATCAGATACTTTTACATTTAATCGCGTATGTGTTTATCAATAAAAGAAATCTTTTCGTTTTTATTAAACTTTATTCTTTAATAATAACAAATTTTCATTAAATTGTTTATTACTATCTAGTAAGCTGTAGAATACAATATGTACTTTCTATTAGTAAATATGGCAACTACGTAAATCCAATCCACGCATACTGAGATTGATTCAGCTGTGATTAAAAATAGGCGCGAAATTTAAATCTGTTGTTGACTTGTTTTGTTGAATGAATAGTTTAATAATATTTTGGATCAATTTTTAGATTTTATATATTGAATTAAGTACTATATAGGTTGCAATGTTGAACTTTATTTGAAAATTACTTTTATTTTTGAAGATTTGAAGATTTTTTTCTCAGAAAACCGTATAATAGTGGGAAGTACTTTTTTTTCAATAAATTATGAAGATATTTAGTTATTTATATTATCATATATATTCAACTGAAAAAGCCAAAAAAATACTATATTTTTAAATTTTTAATCAACTTTGAGTCTAATATATACTTTCTATTAGTAAATATGGCAACTGCGTGAAACTATTCCACGTTGACTGAGATTCTATCAGCTGTCATTGAAAATAAGCGCGAAATTCAAATACGTAGTAAATTTATTTTGTTAATTATATTGTTTTGTATAAATTGTTAGTTATTATATATATTAAATAAATTATTAAAGAAAAGTTGAAACGTCAGAATTTATTTTTCTTTTAAAAACTATCACAACTAATTTTAAAACAAAGAGACCTAAAATCAAGAACATTTAGATGCATTAATAAATTATTACATAGGTTAATATAAACTAAAATGTTGATTTCTATTTGATAAAATACTATTATTTTCGATTTTTTTCAATCAAAACCGTCCCAATCACGTATAATTTTGGGAAGTAGTAGTAAATTATGCAATTCCTAGCAAGCAAATTAATATTAAGCGATAAATTTATTATTTGACATACATAATTTGTGTAATAATAATTTTTTTTATTACAACAGAGCACTGGGATGGAGGTTAGGTCTTCAAGTGGTAACAGGTGCGATATCTGTAACGTTCATCTTAGGTACTTTTTACCGTTCGGCTTCTCTGTACCACCCCCAACGCCGAGCCATCCTCCACATCAAAAACCAAAAGAGGAAAATTAAAGATAAAAACAAAATAGAAGATAAAGTACCGTTCTTCGACTTCAGTACTCTTAAAAGTAAAACCGTCCGTATTCTATTAATTTCCACGGGGATCAGTGCCTTCGGTAAAAAACAGTTTCGTTTATATATCCACCCCTTACTATCATATTGTTATATTCGCAGGTATTAACACACCCCTATTCTACTTGGCTTACCAAGCCGAAGTCGAAGGTTTGGGCGACTCTACTATATTTTTGCAAGTCTATTTAGGGCTAGCTTGGACTGTGGGTTGCGTAGTCTTCAGTACGTTGGTACTTCATAATTCCACCGAATGCAGAATTGCCAGGCAATACCTTTGCCAGACAGCTGTTTTTATGTGTGGGTTGTCGATATTAGCGTTTACTGTCGTTAGTGGTAATTACCACGCCTACGTTATGTTCGCTTGGATATATGGTAAGTATGGGAGATTTACTGATATATTATAAGGTTTTTTTACAATATTTAGGTATATTTTGTGGGGGATACCATTATTCACTGAAGATGTATACGTATGAACGTGTAAGGGCACGAAATTTCGCTAGAACTTGGGGATTTGTACAATGTTCCCAAGCGATACCCATTGTGATTGGAGTTCCATTCTCTGGTGAGTATTATTAATACTAATACAACAAAACTATTGAAAAAAATGAAAAAGGATACTAATAATTATTATTAAAAACGAAATATCACTATAACTTTCGATAAAAATGTATTATTATTATAAAAAATCACTAACCTATTTCTTGTGTTCAAAAAATAAACATTCAAGTTGAAACAATAATATATCTTCTTGTTTTGAGTTCTTTCAAGTGAAATGGAATTTCAATTGATTTTTCTGGCCACAGAAGTACCATTCTTCCTAAATTTATATTGACTAAATGTATTAATAATATAAACAAACCGTAAAGAAATACGACTTCTTCTTTTTTTATTTTCTTATTGGCCTTGGTTTATTTGACATATACAGATATTCTACTAGTCACTGAAAAATAAACAAATAACAAAAGAATACGTAGTTATTATGTATCGATTCCTACGGATTTGCGTTAATTTTGATGGAATAATTTCTTTTTATTTGCTCATAAGATGAAATTATTACTACTATCACAAGATTTTATTATAAACATATTGTCGTAAAAGTAGACATAACCATTCTTCTTTTCTTATTATTGACCTTGTTCAGTTCATCAGTTGGTCGAGAAACTAACGTTTAGGTTTAACTATCAAATAAAAGGGAATCTGCTTGTTACTGAAATAGAATCTGCGATTATTTATTCTATTATGTAATGCTTCCAATTGATTTTCAATAAGTTTGGTCAAATAACTTCTTTTTGCTAATTTTTGAGATGAAATTATTTTTACGATCACAAAATTTTATTACAAGTGAATTGCAGTAACAGTAGTCATAACAATTCTTCTTTTCTTTTCGTATTATTCGCCTTGTTCAGTTGTACAGTTGATCGAAATAACTAATATTAGATTATATAGAAGATAGTTAAGAGATATTGGATTCTTGAATATTTCTTTTTCTCTTTCTTGTTGGTATTGTTTTATTAGACAGTTAGTCAGAGAAATTAGATTTATTACTAAAAAATTTATGGATTTTAGACAAGTTTGTTGGAATAATTCCTACACATAAAATGAATTTTTTATTACTATCAACAAACTGTAGTGACAGTAGACATAACCATTTCTTCTTTTTTCATCTATTAATGGCCTTGTTTAGTAGGGCAGTTCGTCCAAAAACTAATAAAAAAAAACATTTGGATATGAATTATGTACTTGGTTACTAACTTTCGATGGCTTACGAAAACTTACGACATTTCATTCGAGTATATTTGTTAATAATTCGAAATTTATTTCTTTTATATATGTTAGGTTACATGAACGAAAAATGCGGAGACCGCGCGGGCTACTACTTCAGCTCAACTTGCGTTCTAGTGGGTAGCCTCACGCTCTTTCTCATAGATCTCCATAGGAGGAAAATAGCGCGTCATAAACATACTAGAGAAAACGGCACTAGACATCTTTGCGTATCCGAAACTTGCCCGCAAAGAAGGAAACTGTCGTTTTCTCAAGAACCCGATAATAACGATGGCGGCGTCACAATGGGGGCGGCCGCCGCTGCACTGGTGCTCGGTACCGACATGGGAGCTAACCAGGGCGGCGGTGGAGGACTTTTAGATAATATTATTTTGTCGAATGACAAACCCGAATTAACTTGTATTTCTGAAGAAGGTATGTATAGTTTTTCCAGCAACAAAATAGGAAATTAGTAAAATAAACACAATATAATGAAGAAAAATTACTAATTCATCTATAATCTTCCATTTTTTGTATGTAATTTTTTTGGTAAACTCTACTAAATATATTTTATAACCTTAAAAATTGATATTACAAATTTGATTTATTTCCAACTATTCCTGAAATACAGTTAAACTTGGCAACATAGCATAAATTCATTTTTCGTTGAGGTCAAGACAAGTGCTGACGTCACTGTTTTTTTTTCACCCTAACGGTATGTTTGAACTACTGTCAAATGTCGTTACGTTATTTGATTCTTTTGTTTTCCATAGAATTTTTATTTACGTCTATATACGTGTCAAATATACTAAATTCACTATTTATATTTGTTGATTTTTTTCTTTTTTATTACTTACCAACAAAAAAATTGATATTTTTACTACCCAACCTCACTTTGATTGTTCCCTCGACGATTTGAATTGCAATGAATTGTATACTCACTTTTAAACCTCCAGGTATAAATTTTTATTTTTCGTTGAGGTAATAACACTGACGTCACTATGGTTTTTCCACCCTAACGGTATGTTTGAACTACTGTCAAATGTCGTTACGTTATTTGATTCTTTTGTTTTCCATAGAATTTTTATTTACGCCTATTTTCTTCTTTTTTATTACTTACCAACAAACAATAGATGTTTTCACTACCTAACCTCATTTTGCTTGTTCTCTCGACGATTTGAATTACAATTAATTTATACTCACTTATAAACTTCCAGGTATATTTTTCTATTTTCCAAATATACAATAAAACGCAATTACTTAATTACATTTAATAAAAAAATAGTATAATACAGGTAAACTTCAATTTATTGTTTAGTTATTTAGATTATTATTATAAAACTTCGAGTCTGTATTATAAATTACAACGTTGCCTAGGTTCACAATTCGTTTTCAGGTATAGCCGATATGGACCTTCCAGATAACTTGTTAGATGATTTGGACTATATAGGAGACTGTATTACGTCGTGTAATAAAGTAGAAAATTATTTAATGCTTAGCGAGTTCGAAAATAATTTAATAGCCGAAATGCCTGTGATATTGGACAGGAAAGGGAGACGTTGGTCGTTGGCTAGATCGAAACCGACACAGACCAACGACGAAACCATCAACGAAGAAGAAAACGGCCTCAACAAAAGCGGAAACGGAAAATGGAAAGTTTTTCCTAATAGAGTTATTACAGTTATAGACGAATCCTCGGTTTAGATTAGTATTAAAAAAAATGGAGTGTTTGAATTGAATAATTATAGTTTGTTTATGGTGAAACGGTTTTCCAGAATAAAATCGAGATGTACAAAGTACGAAATTGAGTAAGTCATAATTCATAACCTATTTTTCTTGTTGTCTTATTTATTTTTACGAAATATTTTAATGTTTCTAGTAGAAGTACAATTTTACGCGGTATTATTAGAAAATATCAACTTTCCAAATAACTTTTTCGAGCTTCAGTACACTTAAAATATTCAATCAATAATAAAAGTAATAATAGAAGCAATAAACTTACCTGGAACGTGTTAAAATGTAAACACAACTTTAGCACTATAAATATTTTTTATAAATTCTGCTATTTTCATTACTTTAAACAGAAATAATGTTTTTGTTTAATTTTTTTATTATAATCAAAAAATTTATCTAGAAGAACAATGTTAACGTGATGGTGGCTAACCAACAACTAACCATGTCATAGAAATCTAATTTTTATAACCTCACATTGTTGTCACTACTTTCAATTTATCAATATATCTATAAAAATTATGCCACTATTATCGGTTTTTATTTCAATTGTAGTTCTTTAAGAAAATTTCATAGCTTGAACATTTGAAAACTATTATTTTGAAATATGGTATAAAATAACTATCGATTAATATGAAAAATAAAATATATGTGAGAAAATCTGTTTTATTTAAAAACTATCTAGCTGAAAAACGTTTTTCCTTGAACAAACTATAAAAAAATGTCTATTTATTAGGTTAGACTTGATATAAACTAAAACCAACTAAACTTGCAATCACGAAATTTAAAAAAAAAGTCTGATAAAATTCCGAAAAGATTTCTTCGATTTGGTGAAATTTTTGGCAAAAAATTTTACTGACAAAACTTTCCCCAGTCCCCTCCAAAGTTATAAAAATTTTACAAAATATCTCCGAAAATATTGATTTTAGGGAAAAAATTTTTAAACAAAAAACGAAGCTCATAAAAAGCTCTTTAATAAAGGTTATATACCATTTTTATCTAAACTTATGGTTTTGGTTGTTATGATCCACAACATATCGACAGGGGTCAAATTAACTAACCTAATGTCTTCGAGTTTTTATTATTATAACTCAATTTCGTTTTAATCAAATTGAAACTTAATTTGACAAGTTTGAGTGTCGATATTCTCGTTTGAATCGAATTTTAAACTCTGTTTCCAGGTCCATATGCCAAAAATTCTTTTATTAGCACCAGCTTTCTTCTTAAAAGTTGTTCTAAAAGATTCTAGATCCAAAAGAATCTTCAGAAATGTGCTTAATGAAAGGAGTCCCTCAATATTCGTTCAAAGAATCTTCACAAAATAGGAAGAAGTTCTCCAATTTTCAACACTGAGATTTGAATAAAATCTTATACCCTCTTTCCCAATTTGAAACAAATACAAATTAAAGAGAATATTTTTGGAAAAAAAGATGCATTGCTGCTAGTGAATTCATCCTGTCGAGATATTTAAAACATCCAAAAGAATAGTACTACATAAAAAATTTATACAAACTTTTTTGTAGAACTTTTTAAGAGCTTCATTGTTTGTTTGAACCATTTTTCCCTAAAATCAATATTTTTGAAGATATTCGACAAAATCATAGGATTCATCTTTTCATAACTATACCCAAAAAACCTATGAAATAATCTAAAAATAATTGAAAAAAAAAACAATTCCCTAGAGTCGAATTAATGATCGAAACTAATATAAAACGTTTTATTTTTAATAAATTGACTGAAATTATTGCGTGCCTTGTGGAATTATGAAGATTGGTAGCGTTCAACCAAAGTGATTGTGAGTCTAATTCGGTTTAGAAAATTGTTAAACTCGTTTAGAAATAATATTTATAGTATTTATGAAGAGATAAATGACTTACATACGTTATTATATTAAGACTACCTCTTAACTGATGCCATAAAAACGTTTTATTCATTGCACAACCATGGAAGAATTTATTCACAAAAAAATTGTTCTTGGAGCTAATATTTTTTCATTTTTTTTTATGGATTCATCTACTTTGAGAAAGTTATACAACAACATATTTATAAACAAAAATGTTAAATCATGACAGCTGGAGATAGGATTGAAACACGTCACACCGGGAGGTTATTTCTTCTTTTTTTTAATCTTGGCACTTCATTTGTTACCATAGACAAACTAATATTGATTAATATAAATCTTTTTCTATTGACTTTTCATACAGACCAATAAGTTGGTATATTATTTTCTTTTAAAAGCTCTATATGGTTCTACTAACGTAAATTGAAATAAAGTTGGTGAAAATGAATAGTTTTGTCGGTTAAAATTTTATGAACGGTGATATTCATACTTAACACCAAGTTTACACCAACAATTACACTATTTGGTTTTAATCCCTGAACGTCTGTTAGAGAGTGTAATTGTGAATGATGGTGTAGTTCTAGTGTAAACAGTCTATTCACTATTTTGGAACTGATGTCAAATTAGTAATGGAAGTTGTCACCTCTAAATAGCACTAAATAATATACATTATTAAATTATACAAGTATATTCCAAAATGTATCTTGCATCACGAAATATACCTTAGTACATTGACCAATGGTAATGACGTCATGAATTGACTTGTCTGGAAATAGACATCGCGTTGACGTTCCGCTTCGGCGCCATATTTAAAATATTGCTCATGTTTATTTACAACATATATGCTTCAAATATAAAAATTTGTGTAAAAATACAAATTATAACGTAAAAATTCAACTGCACAAGTTTGGTTGAGGTTATGATAGTTACTTGTAAATTTGTAAAATGAATTATATAGAAGCAACAAATAAAAAAGTGTCCTAAATACGATGAGTATCATTACATTCAATAACTTAACACTGAATACCCTCATTATATGACTTTTTGACCACATTAATTGTTGATTTATGACGTCATTAATCAGAGTACTGATGTATATTTCGAAAAACATGCTTAATAAATCTCATTGGTATTTTTTTGAGGTTATATTTCATTATCCGACTTTTGATGTTTTTTTAAGCGTAAAAACGTTTCGGTTACTATTATTCTTCATCGGGTTTGTTGTATAACGAAAAAAATTGAATAAATTGGTATTTATACGCCCATTTTTGTAAATAATAATTTTTGTGTGTATCCGTAGACAAATACTGTGTAGTTATTATTATTTATATATACATTAGTAATATAATATTCGAAACAATTCAGTTTTATTTTTTTCTGTACCCAAAAACCCTTTAAGGGGTTGTTTGTATTAAATATATTAGGAATACAGTGAAATAAAAAAAAAATTAAACGAAGGTCTTTATTAATTTTTCTTTTTCTTTTTATTAAAACCTTCGAACTGCATACTCAACAACGGATTAGATTTCTTCATCTGGAACTTTGAGTTGGAGCTTTCGGACATTTTCCTCCATTCCCGCTTTTTCCCTTTCTTTGTGATATTCGCTAAACTTTTCAAAGTCGGCGGGACTATGTACTCCGGAACATCGGCCAAATGTTGCTGAATTTTAACGGTATGTAAACTCTTATCATGCCTCAACACCTGCAGATCGTTTGGATTATCTTCGAAATAACTTTTCAATTTCTGACAATTGAATATTTCCTGTTTGATTTCTTTCAATCTAGCTTCCCTTACTGCGATTCTAGTAACGGCCCTCCAAGCATCTTTGGCTCTATACCTAAAAGACTCCACTTCCTCCAATTTGAATTGGTACGATTTGAAAAATGAAGCCTCGCTTTCGTCGTACTTCAATTTCTTTTCCACTTTTTCCCTCAAAGGGATTTCTTTCATGCTCACAAAAGACAACACGCTACCTTGACTGTTCCCTCTAGCAGTTCTACCAGCCCTGTGAATATACGACTGAACGTCCAAGGGAAAATCGAAATTTATAATGTTCGCTACGTGCTGAAAATCTATTCCACGGGAAACCCCGCTCTCCTTATCTTTTCTCCTCTTCGTTTTTTTATTTTTATCTTGGTTACTTAATGATGAAGGTTTCTCTAAAGCGTATTCATCTGAAGCTATAATTATGTCGTACATCCCTTGATTGTATTGGTTTACGGAATGACAACTTGAAGAAAAAAAATTATTAAACACCCTGTGGTTGATCTATTTGTAGGTTTTAGGTTAGTTTTTGATTATTAAAAAGCAAATTAAAAATAGATACTAAAATCAACTCCAGTGAATATTGAATGAATAAATAATTATCAGGACGGAAAATCAGAAATAATAAAAGAGAAGTTGAAAAATAAAAAAAAAGTAACCAAAAGAATCTTTTAAAACGAATTTGTCAACGTCAACAATGTCAATGTCAACAATTCGAGATTAAAAACCGTGTTGATATGGTCTACAGAGGTTGCTATCTGAAAGATTTTGCTTGACACATGCGCACTAGTTCGAATTGTCATATTTCGCAATTTGATATCATATTTTCATATTCATATATATAGGTTAGAAATACCAGCTATGTGTCAAATGCGATAATGTTCAGTGATTTCATTAAAAGTAAAATCCCCATAATCCCAATAACTCCCTATTATCTGTAATGCTAACAAATAGGTGAAAAAACAACCTATTAACATCTTTGTAACCTATTACTTGATTTTTGACAATCTCAACCTATTTTCTTCTTATATAGCCAATTTGAATATTCTCAAATACAGCAAGTTGCTGCATAATTATATAAGCAAAGGGCAATTATAAGGAAAAGAAAATAACCTAACCTCACATTATTATATCAAGTATTTTAGTACTTACCGAATTGTAGCTGGTAATTCAGAATTCAAAACGCACGTCCTTATCCCAAATTGTTCCAAGAAAAGTTTGATTTTATAACATTTATCAACTGTGTTAACAAAAATTATAGTTTTTCCTCTAATTAAGTGCAATTTCAATAAAGTGTAAAGTATAGTAGCTTTGTCCATTTCTTCGGCGTTCAAATGATAATGTGTTAATTGAGTTGATGGGGCCAGTTCGGGTTCTTCGAGCTTAACTGACACTGGATTGCGAAGAATGGACATTTTTAGGTTTTTAACGTCTTCACTTAAAGTTGCAGATGCTAAAATAGCTTGATAGATTTTTGGAAAATGATCAATTAGTTCTTTCATTTCTTCTTCATAACCAAAGGAAAACACTAAATCTGCTTCGTCGATAACAACGAAATCTAATGATTTTTTGAAATTTAAGTTTTCTGCCTTGATGTGTTGTAAAGTTCGACCAGGGGTTCCTACAACTATATCAGGTTTTTCGACCAACAAAGGTTTTTGCACACTTAAATCCACTGGTAAAGATATATCTACATATCTTATTTCTCTGGAACATTTTATAGTTAAATCCTTAATCACTCCACATATTTGATGACATAGTTCTCTACTTGGTGCTAATATCAGGGCTTTAGTTTCTTGTTGTAAAGCCGATTGTTTGAGAATTAAAATTTTTTGGATCACAGGTAAAAGAAAAGCTGCTGTTTTACCCGATCCCGTTCTAGCTCGTACCAATACATCTTTTCCTTCTAACACTAACGGAATAACTTTTTCTTGAATCACTGTGGGTTGTTGCCATCCTAACTTTGCTATAGCTTTCAATATACGATCATCCAATTCCATTTCATGAAACTGTAATGGTTTTATGTCCGTTTCTTCAGCCATTTTCACGCAAAATAATTAAAAAACATTCACGTGCTATTACAAAACATAACCTCTTTATATTGTATTCATTCTTCTTTTTTATTTATGACATATGGGTTAAGGTGAGTTTGATTGTAATCGATCGCAAATGTTTTAGAAAATTATTTTTTTTATTTATTATTAGAATTATTCTATTGTTTTGATTCATTAGATATAATGAACGTAATAATTTCACAATATATGAGGATATATTTCATTATAACTTACTAATTGAATCATTTGTGTTCTATTGGTTAAGTCGGCGAGTCAAATTAACCTCACAAATAAACGCATGCGTAAAAAAAATAAAATTTAAAACTTGTTTGGGTGTGAAAATGGTGTAGAATGTTGTTGTTGCAAGAATATAAATATTATTTATGTTAATATTCAATATTTTGATCATCAACACCAACTAACTTATAATAAGAATTACATTAATTTAGTTTATATGTATAAGTGTTTTTAGGTTGAATTTTTTTTGTTTATTTTTTCAACTATTAGTGTGTGTGTGTGTTCTTAAATCGAAAAATGGATAAAGATATACCGAATATAGCTTTAGACACTAGTTGTTGTGGTAAGTAAACTCGAGAAATAAAAAGTCATAATAAATTGTCACTTAATTCAAGTTATTATTCATCAAACTATATTTCTTAGCAATGATTATTTTAGGTCCAACAATGGAAATTGTCATGAAAAACATCTACTCTTCGTGTGACCCCCAAAACGTGAATATGGTCCCTACTTCGGAGATAATTGAGTTTATAAGGCCCTATTTGCTGGAAGATCTGTAAGTACATTTTCATATATAATTCATATATTTTCAAGAGATTTAAAGTGTTTATTACATTATTGTCATAATTTTTAAAATAAGTTTATTTGATTAGTTTTGTTTGCTCAATTCTGATAACTAATATTATAATCTCCAAACAATGTAGCAACTATTTCATAAAAGAATAATAGTCCTTGTAAAATTATCCTATTTCATTTTTTTTATATAATTTAAGCTGACATTGTACTATTGGTTATAGACCATTAAATTTCATGGTTAACAAACACATTTATATTAATTTTTTAACGATATTTCTCCTGTGGGATCTTAATAATTACCAAACATTATAAATATAAAAACTATCTCATTATCAGCTTCTCTCTAATAAACTATTTTACTTTATTTATCACTTTTAGCTACAATACTTTTAATTTGATAAATTCCAATATACTTCTGTAATGTTTATTCAATATTTACCAGTAAGTGTCGTGAAATTTGTAATGCAAATGTGTTATTTTTTCCTTGATGGTTATTTTATGCAAATTAGTGTTGAGTCAAAGATACAAATATGTCTCGTTAATATTTAAATTCAATTTAAATTAAACATCAAGAAAAACTTTCAAAGATTGCCAATTTTTATAATGTGGAAAGTTGAAAACCAAGTGGAAATTATTTTATTTTGGTAATATTTGGCACAGTATTTTTGGAATTTACCGATTTTATATATTTCTTATTGAAGTATTGCTGGAGCATCCTCAAATAAAGTGAATTTGAATTTCATTCGCCTATATACTTTCACAGGATCAAATTTCTGTATAAAATAAAGCTCCACACCAACAAGAGTCCTTTGGTTTCTCTTCCTGGGAAGTGTTTTGTCATTTTTTATTCCTGTATGCTTAGGAACCCATATTAAAATGATTGTACCAGCTTCAAAGAGGTTAAATCTTTGTTTCTACATGTATCTTGTTAAAGAAAGGAAAAAGATGCATGTCTTATGATAAGAAATTTCATGTATCAATCAAAAAATGTGTCAAAATTTCAGATCGGCTTTAGAAACTTTGAAAAACATGTTAGACCCCGAAAATAAAAACGTATCTGTTACTGGCGAAACGTTTTTCACAGTTATGAATGAATGGACACAAAAAATAGCTAGTCACTCTGAAGACGACGCTGATGGTGTCTTCAATAGAACCCCTAGGTGAGAACGGAAACGATATCTATATATATATACCATAAAGAAAATGTTATTTTTTTGTAGTCAATTAAACGTTATCGATGAAAAATTACTCCCTTACACACAATCTACCCCTCGGGCAAGTTTCGGACAAAAACTTCTAAATTGTGAAGGGCTGCTCAATCTGTCTAACGTTTCAAGTTATAACCTGTCTCCTACCAAACAAGCCAAAGATATTAGCATAGGTGGACCTGAAAAGACTATATTAGAAGAAGAAGTTAAGCAATTACAACATCAGTTGAACAAAGTTAGCAGCGAATTGGAGATGTTGAAGGTGCAATTAGCCTTTTCCGAAGACCAGAATGAAGTATTACAAGAGGAACTACAGAAATGTAAAACACGTCTACAAAGGTGATTATTAGATGTCAAAATTATATTTTACCACTTTTATTAGACCAGACCAATAATATTAAGATGATACGTTTCGGAAAAAGAAGAGAATATAATAAAAATGGAAAAAAAATTCGATCTAAGGTAGGGTAAAAAACGGTTTATCTGTAAAGCTGTGAGTCTTATGGTGAAAAGTTTATTAGCAAAGTTGTGGGTAATGAAAAGATCTACAACTTTTGTATTTATAGTTTTTTCACATAACCTCAAAATTTATGTGAAATTTTGAAATAACAAAGTTTTTGGTTTTATCACTTTGCTCTTGGACCCTCACCTCCCAGTCTTCATCCATAATTTCATCTTCCACGTTGGTTTTCTCTTCCATATTGGAGAAATTCTGTAAATTTGTGCTTAATGCCACGTGGATATTGATTTCTAGTCTCCAACCCGTCTTTCTTCGTTAGTTTGTTTGTTTTTTTAATTTCTGGATAAGTTTCAACAAGTTTGTTACAATTTTCTTTCTCCTTTTTCTTTATTATTGTCTCAAAATGTCTCCTCTTGTTCTATCTGAGTCCGGTAACACTGCACTTCACTTAGAAAACGTGTTCATTCGAAGAAGTCACTTAATCAACTGGTGAGAGTGAGACTAAACCGTGTTGAACGAACTCGTTTATATATCCAAAAGAAATTCTCACAAATTCTAGAAAATAAATAGATTTTCGTAGATACCAGTTCAAAACTATGATGAAAACAAACATCAAACGAATTCCGGGTATATGAAAAGTGTCGCGCCTTCGCCAAATTTTGGAATTCTCCTAAAACCGGACAGGACCGGCTCCAGGACGCATATATCGTTTATTTTTCATTCGATTTTCATTATATTCTTCTTCTTTTTGTTACTTTTTTAGTGGACAACAAGTTAACGAAGACGTGCAGGAAAATAAAACTTGCATAGACGAATTGAGGGATGAGATCGGCCTGGGTAAAAAGCGAATAGAAGAACTCAACAAAAAATTGACGTTTTTCGAGAAGGATAACGTTCAATTGAACCAGTACGCTCAAAAATTAGAGAAAGAGGTAAAATGTCGAGATTGTTTTCCGAAGAAGTTTTGGTTTTTGACGTTTTAACGTTTCGCAGATAGTGGAACAGGAAGCGCATTTCGCGAAGACTAAACAAAATTTGGAAAACGAAATTTTTGGTTTTAGAACCGAATTGGAGATGAAGGAACACGAAATATCGACTTTTTCGAAAATAAACGACGAACTTCGACTAAAATTATGCGAAAAAATGACCGAGCTCGAACAAGTTTTAACTGAAAACGAGGTGAGGGGAACGAAATTTTAATTTAATTTAATCGAATCGAAATTTTTGGTGTTTAGGTTTTGGATTACAAACAACAGGATCTGGAGAAGTTGCTTTCCTCGAAACGCTATTCCCTTTCCTCCCATTACAACAGCTGCTTGGACGAAATGAGCAGTTTCCTTGCCCGAGGTAATACCATCCCGATTTATTCGTCCCCCGTTAAAAATAAATGTCTCTTATCCAAAAGTCCCTTAACGAAAAAAGTTCATTCTCCAACTCCGAAGATGTTATATAGAGTGTTGAATTCTAGTACGCCGAAAAATTGTAACGGTTCGGGGTTGAGGAAATCCTTTTCTCTGAACGCGATGTCGACGCGATCTTTACCGAATATTTTTTGTTTTGAACGTTCTAATGTTGTTCAAGATCAAGGAGACGGCGGAGAGGAGGCTCGGTGCGCCGCCGTTCCCAACGCCCGCCCCTACGAATCTCTACAAACCGAACTGTTCCAGGTAAGTGACGTTTCCATATTTTATTATGTATGGCGTCGTTTTTAGTAGTTTGAATGGGAAGTTATTTCCAATACGGTTTTTTCAAATGAAAAACCCTGTATATTTCTTCAATATAAACGCCATATATTTTTTTAACTTCAAAATCTTTTTTTCTCTATTTCGACATTCTCAACTTTTCATTCAATTTACTTAACTGAAACAAACATAGTTAAATCAACACCCTGTATATTTTTCATTCCAATTTCGTGACATTAACAATTAATTTTTTTTTATGTTTATTACTCATAATCAGAGGACGTTGTCTTCTGCTTATTATATTCAACTACTAAAAATACCTTTATTATTTTAAAATGAAAAACTCATTCTCAACTTTTCATATTTCTATGAAGAATTGTAATTTACTTAACTGAAATAAGCATAGTTAAATCAACACCCAGTATATTTTGCATTTTTTCATTCCAATTTAGTGTCATTAACAATTAATTTTTTTTATGTTTATTACTCATAATCAGAGGATGTTGTCTTCTGCTTATTATATTGATATAGTTTCATATCAAAAATGGAATTAATTTAAAAATAACATAACAATTGATAAGAGTCTTTGTTCAACACTGTCCTACATTCCTTTTCAGATAAGCATTCATTCTCGCAAGACTACGACCAGATAACAATAAGAAAGTTATTTTACATACTTCAAAATAAATGTTTCGCACGGTACATTAACTCAAAAAAGTTTTTATTATTAAATTTACAGTCACTAATTTATTACTTAACGTATTTATCTCAACACAAAGTTTATTTACTTTTATTAATTTTGTTATAACAATTACAGCAACTTAACAAAACCTAAGTTTCCAACTAAATTACCAAACAATTAATGAAATCACTACTAATGTATAAGGGGAAATAACATTCTAAACGTTGGTAGGCGTGTTGTAACGATATTCGGTGTTGTAAGATTTATTGTTGATAAAATCAGTAAATTTTGTTAGATTATTCGTTTGTAACTTATATTTTTTAATAATCATATTATCATATATAATCATTACCATTAAAAATAGAGTATTGAACACTGCGTGAAAAGTTATTTTTCGTATCGAATGAATTTATTTTTATCAATTTAACAATATTATTTCATCACAACGATCAGAAAATAATTACAACATGGCAACAATGTAAAACATCTTGTCATATTTACCATTTAACCTCGTTTATAAGAATGCCGTTTTAAAATGTGCCTTTATTTTTCTTAAGTTTTAACTAGAATCTTATCATCTACCCTCTTTGTAACACAAACATCCCCAGAAATAATCGATAGGAGTGTTTATCAGTATGACGAGGTGAGAATATAACGAAATATTTTATTCATTTCAAATGTTTTATCAACTTACACCCTACGTAAACATCAGGCATAGATCAAGGGGCGTTTTTATACCTGCTTATCTTTATTTTTATTCACATTAGTTGTGAATAGTCAAAAATCAAAATTTATTGCCATTCGCATACGAGTGGTTTAAAACGATATCACGTAATATATTTAGCACTAAATATAATCAATTCTAAATAATTTCGACATACCATTCAGAAAATACTTATTAATATTCAAGTATCGAAACTAGTTGGAACAACTAAACATTTTTTATTTGTCGATCAACAATTTTCGTGCGATTTCGTAGACAAAACATTCTAACTACGATAAAAAAAAACTGGAACGTCTTTATCATCGGTTTTTGTTACTGTAACGAAACAGATCCGGCTTAAGAACGTGAAAAAAAATGGACAATTTTAAAAAATGTGAATGTTGTGGAGAGTCTTATATGAGTGATATAAAAGAATGTGGTAAAACTATTTGTGTTAATTGTTTTCAAAGTTTAACATTGTTGCCTATTCTTCAATCACGTTTTCAAGAATTTGAAAATAATATTCGTAAACGACTTTTCGATTGTAAAATGACCTTGGACTGTAGTAGGGAGGATTTGCGTCATAACAGTGACAATGTTAGTATATTTAATTAATTTTATATATACCAGGAGTAATTGTAAAGTTATAGTACGATTTTTTTATTGATTGAATAAATATTTTTGTTTTGTTTAGGTCGATCCGCAATTTGATCACAAGGTTAAGAATGGTATCGATCACGATGACCTTAAAAACGAAATCGAATGTTTACAGAAAAAAATCGATACCTTGGAAGAAGAAAATAAAGTGCTGAATAAAGAATATGGTAACGTACAAGATAAAGCGAAATATTTAGAAAGAAAATTAACTAATTTAATGTTGGAAAAAGAAGAGATTAAGACTGATAAACTCGATACAGTGAAACAATTAGAAGCTTTAAAACTTGATTTCGATAGATTAGAATCGATTTTAAACGTCAAAGAAAAGAAAATTAACGAAATCGAGAATAAAATCGATTTTGAACCGATGTATAAAAATTTGGAAAAAGAATTCGCTAAAAAAGTAGCACAAATAGATGAATTACAATTAAAAATCAAAATAGAGGAAAATAGGATAAGAAATAGAGAAGATCCGGTCAAAAATGTCGATTTAACAAATGAAGTGATTAATTTAAAAAAGGATTTACAAGAAAAAAATACACGGATAAAACAGTTGCAGGATATATTGAGGAACGAAGGTGATGTTAAAAGACAAATATGGTTAACGAATGAAGATTTAAGGAAAAATTTAGAAGAATTACGAGAAAAATATAAAAAAGAAGTTGATAAAAACTGTGATTCATCGTTGGAAATATCAGAAATGAGAATAAAATACGAAGAAACTGTTTTTAAATATAACGAACAATTAGAAATATGTACAAATTTGAAAAATCAAATTGTTGTACTTAAAAAAGAAGCGGATATTATAAAGGAAAACCAAAAATGTTATAGGAAGGATACGGTGAAAATTTTAACGGATTTCGAACAAACTTTACATTACAAAATAAAAGAATTGGAACAAATTAAAATTAACTTGGAAAATCACAAAAATAAATCTCCTGGAAATGATAATGAATGTGAAGATAGTGGAGTGAAGAGCGAATTAGACGTGGAAGAAGAAAGAAGAAGTAGGGAATATACGGATGGAGATGCTTCTTCGGAATCTAGTTTATCACTAGAAAAACCACAGAGATTATTCAAAAATAGAAGCTTCGAAAAACAGAAACTAACCATAGAAAAATTGAGGGAAGAGCTACGATTGGAGAAATACAAAAACGAATCCCTGAAAGAGAGATTAACAATCAAATCGGATGATGTAGAAAAATTACAAACTACAATAAACGATCTTAATAACAAAATAATTCAACAAGAAGATTGTTATAAACATATCTATATTGAAAAAATGGATCTAACTGAAGAATTGAAAATTTTGAAAGGAAAATACAGCGACGCTCTCATAACTTTAAACGAAAGGGAAATATCATTGAAAAAATCCCAGGAAGCTTTGGAAATTGAGAAAAATATAGTCGGAAAGCTGGATGAACAACTGGTCGATTTTAAAATATTACAAAATAAGCTTTCGGCGGATTTGGTAATCAAATTGAACAACGTCACCCAGGAAAATGAGAAAATCAAGTTGTTGTCGGAAAATAGGATAATGGAGTTGTCTACGCAGTTATTTAAACAGAAAACCGATTTGGATAACTACCAATCGGATCTGGCGAAGAAGGATGAGGAGATTTCGTGTTTGTCGAATGTTTTGTTGGAACGGGATGTCAAAATTCAAGCTCTAACTTCTGCCGCAACGGCTTACGATATTAAAACATTTAATATTTTGATGGAGCTGACGGAGAAGGAGGAGGCCTACTTGAAGTTGCAGAACGAATTCGAATTATTGAATGTAAGTAACGTTTTATTGTTTAAATATTATAATTTGTGTGAATAATAACTAATTGTGGTATATAGAGATAGTTAAAAATTGTATATTTGAGGTTATGTCACAAAAAAACAGTTTTTTATTAATATCTCTTTAACGGTTAGTTTTACGAAAAAAATGCTCATTATGAAATTTGTAGCTTTAATAATTGTCTACAAAAAACGCGGTATTACTTTTTTTTGTAAAAGTTACAGTTTTCGAAAAAAGTTGATTTTAAAAATCTTGATGGTATCTATCGAATTAAAAAATTATTAAAAGTCGTTTTATTTTTGATAAATCTTTGTTACGAGATAGAATAGATATTGAAGCACATTTAAGTTAATCAAGTAGCCAAATATTGACAAAAATGGCGGCAAAAAATTATTATTTACAAACTTGAAATTATATAAATCAATTTTTTATAAAAACCATTAGTTTTACGAAAAAAAGTTATACTACGTTTTTTGTAGACAATATTCAAAACTACAAATTTGATTCCTTCCATTTTTTGAATAAAATTAATGGTTAAAGAGATATTAGCGAAAAACTGTTTTTTGTGACATTTGACACTTGACACGACTAGTATTTATAACGGAAATTCATTTTGATAAATCCTCGTAGCGCTTTAGGGATTTTTTGGTTGTAATTTAGTGGAATTTGAAGTTTGGCAATGAAACTTTATGTCAAAATGTTAATAAAAGTCATTGCACTTTGATTTAAATTTCCTCAATCTTCATAATATTTTGCAAATCTGGCAACGTTGTTAAAATTTCGTTTTTTTTTTATTAATTTCAATCTGCTAAATACTTTTATCGCATTCAAGGACTATTAGACCTGATTTAAGAAGATTTTGGAAGTTGAAGGTGACAAAAAAAAACAGTTTTTTGTTAATATCTCTTTAAATATTAGTTTTACGAACAAAATGCTCATTATGAAATTTGTAGCTCTAATAATTGTCTACAAAACACGTGGTATTACTTTTTTTGTAAAAGTTACAGTTTTAGAGAAAATTTGATTTTAAAAAAATGTACACTTCTCAATTATACATATCTTTTCAAAAATGACTAAAAATCGTTTTATTTTTAATAAATCTTTGTTGAAAGGTAAAATTAAGATTTACGCACATTTGAGATATTTCCATACAGCCAAATATTAACCAAAATGGCGGCAAAAAAATGATTATTTACAAACTTGAAATTATATAAATCAATTTTTCATAAAAACCTTTAGTTTTACAAAAAAAAGTGATACTACGTTTTTTGTAGACAATATGCTAAACTACAAATTTGATTCCCTCAATTTTTTCAATAAAATTAACCATTACTAAGATATTAGCGAAAAACCGTTTTCTGTGACGTTTGACATTTGACAGTAGTTATGGAGACATTTGTCCATGACCACAATAATGGTTTTCAAGGATCGGTCTTTATTTTGTTTCCAATACCAGAATTATTGCAATGATACATTTTATATAGAATTTATTATACAGGGTATTATCATAATAAGTAAAAAAAAAATTTCCATTTTGACTCATACGTTACAATTTGGTTTTTTTCGTTTCAAAAACACAGAAATTAGTTAGCAATCGTATATTTATACCGATTGTCCCGTTATAAAAATCAATGTCGAATAATTAGTATGAAATAATTGAAAACTTCATGTCAACGAACTTGAGTATCGTGTAACTGAATAATTATATGAGGTAAAGGCCAAGTAACCAGGGAAAGAAGAAGAAATTGATCAATCGAACAATCTGTATTTTTATCTGCACAAAAATTTTGTAATTTTTTCCCTGTTATGTCTCAAAATAGTCCAAAGGGCTGTTCGACATAATTTTTTTTACACTTTGAAAACCATTGTTGCCAGCTTACTTGCAGGCATTAGGTTCAGATGAAATTTTCAGGAAAAAATTCGAGAAACCACCGAAACCAAAGCCAATACACTGGAAAAAATGTCGACGAATAACTTTGATGGTATAATGGAAAATATCGATGGATGTGTAAGCGAAGAAACGACCTTGGATAAAATTTCTAATTTCACCGATGTCATTTCGGAATGTTGTCAGGAATTGAACGGGTAAATCGAAAAATTTTCAAAAAAAAAAAAGAAAAAAATGAGAATATCGTTTGTAAATTGGACTTTTTCAGAGCGTTCACGAGATTTGTACGACAATGGAAAAAGAAAATAGAATCCCATCCTAAATTTAAAGATTTGCCGTATATTAAGTTGTGCCAATCGTTAAAAATCGAAGACGTCCTTTCGGTTATCGTGGAAAATATAAAAACAGTTATCATGCTGTTGGATATTACTGTAAGTATGAATTTATGACCAAAAGTTTGTTACTCGTTTATCATTTGAAAATAATTATGTCGACATAACCTCAATTTTTCAAAATCTGGCAACTATGTTTAAGTATAACGTTCATGTTGATCGAAGTTGGGGCAGTTGGGGATTTTTCGTTCCAATTTAGTGGATTTTGCAAGTTGGCTATAAATATCATATGTCATATGTCAATGTTATATTAATGTATATTTCCTCAATCTTCATCTAATTTTTTAAGATCTGGCAACGTTGTGAAAATGTCAATGTTTCGATGATATTATACATAACCTCATTGTTTCGCATTTCCCCATATTCAGTACTATGTTTGAACACTGGCAACGTTGTTAAAATGTCAATTTTTCCATTATATTATACATAACCTCATTGTTTCGCTTTTCCCCATATTCAGTACTATGTTTGAACACTGGCAACGTTGTTAAAATGTCAATTTTTCGATTATATCATACATAACCTCATTGTTTCGCTTTTCCCCATATTCAGTACTATGTTTGAACACTGGCAACGTTGTTAAAATGTCAATTTTTCCATTATATTATACATAACCTCATTGTTTCGCTTTTCCCCATATTCAGTACTATGTTTGAACACTGGCAACGTTGTTAAAATGTCAATTTTTCCATTATATTATACATAACCTCATTGTTTCGCTTTTCCCCATATTCAGTACTATGTTTGAACACTGGCAACGTTGTTAAAATGTCAATTTTTCCATTATATCATACATAACCTCATTGTTTCACATTTCCTCATATTCCGTACTATTTTTAAACACTGGCAACGTTGTTAAAATATAAAATTTTTTTAATTGAAAATATTTATATCCAAACCCCATCAATTACATAATTAATTATATTTGAATTATTTTTTGACATCAAATATCGACATAACCTCACTATTTCAAATTTCTGTAATTTCCGTATTATTTTCCGAATCCGGCAACGTTGTTTCAACGTAACCTATAACTGTCATATTGAAAACGGTAAATTCTTGAATTGCAGTTGGGGATTTTGTCATTTTTTCGAAAGGAAAGTTGGCGATAAATTAAATATGTCAGAATGTCACTAACTTTACAGTAATTGTCATTACACATTTTTTTTATTATTTTTTCCCTCATTTTAATATCCAATTTTTTCGTTTTTAAGTCTTCCAAAAACATGGAATCTTTAGATGAAGACAATTTTCAAGATTTCCTTCCGATGAATCAGTACAATTCGAATTCGTAAGTCGTTCAAAAAAATCCTCAAAACGTTTATCCCTTCAAAATTATTTTTTTAGTGTGGATTCGAAGAATATTAAAAAATTCACCCTTCGACCGGCAACGTTGCAATTATCCAGACCTGTAAGTCCAGATTCTCCAGGAATAGAAATATCCAACGTTGAAAATGAACAAGAAGAAAATGGCGACATACACACCCGCAGTCCCGACAGTCGGAATGTCAAGGTTAGCTTGGCAATAGAAAGAGAAGAAGAAGAAGACGAAGAAAAAGATAACCATTACGATCGATTTAACCACGTGAGTTTAGTTTTTATTATTACAATAAAATCGTTTATATTTGTTTCAATATTCATACTAATAATTGTGACAATTT
Source organism: Diorhabda carinulata (assembly GCF_026250575.1). Taxonomy (NCBI): domain Eukaryota; kingdom Metazoa; phylum Arthropoda; class Insecta; order Coleoptera; family Chrysomelidae; genus Diorhabda; species Diorhabda carinulata. Next base: position 1,898,897 of record NC_079468.1, read on the forward strand.
TTAATTTTGAAAAAAAAATTTTTATTCAACTGTGCGACAAATGAGATTTACTTGGCAACGCTGTAATTTATTTTGTCTATAATTTGCTATAAAATTGTTTTTATAAAAAAAATTTACAAACGTTTCTAGACGAATTCATATATAAAAAATGACTTAAGCGATGTTGCCAAGTTTAATTCCATATCAGAAATTAAAGGAAATAAATAATTTATTTTAAAATGTATTAACGAATATTTTTTAAAAAGCTACACACTTTTTTAAACAAATTTCCAAAATTTTCATCTATTTCGTACATTTTTTTAAAAATATTCGTTTATAAATACTGTAACGTTCGAAAATTGGGTTGCGTTGATTATAAATGGAACAAAAATACAAATAAATAGAAATTTTATGTGAAAATAAAATTTCGACTTCAATTATCGACTTATCTATGGAGCTTATTCATCATGGATAAGCTCTTGTCCAAACATCTTGAGTATTTCCTATCGAAAGATATGTGGTAATGAATACGGACACCAATACACTCACTAGGAGCACGATTTTTTAAAATTTCTAAGATTTTAGACATACTGATAGAGCTGGAAGCCACGCTGAATCAAGGTATCACACCTGAGACCTTGGTCAAGGTAATGCTCAGTTCTAAAGACATTTGGGAGTAGGCTGGTAGAACTTTTCCCATCGCCACAAGAAAAAAAACTCACTAGGAAAGGAGCATGAATGTTTTTATATAAACCTGGAATCTTTCAGTGGTACAACAGCATGCTCAGATAAAAAATAGCTTCATTAGAAAGAGAATAGTGAAAAATGATCACTCTGGAAGTATTTTCTTTGATCGGATCTCTCCTCGGAAAGTATTAGATTGGAATCTGAGTAAAAAATGGTGTACTGACATAATAAATTTGGCGACATTACACGAATGTAACCCAGACCCAACCTCTTGTGTGAATTATCTCACCTGATGGGAACTATTAGAATCTGTTAATCGTATAGTTAAGTACCTTATTTTACCCTCCATTATCGTCTAGGATTTCCTAATTTTAATTTATTATTGTATTCGATAAGAGTTATTGTACACTGACCGCTCCTAATGGCAACAAACGTCATAGATAAGCTATTCAAAGTGTCCCTTAGATACTTTAAGTTCCATTAACGTATCAAATTCCTTTTTTATTTTATATTGATGTGACTTCAAAAACCATAAATATCCATATAAATAGTTTTTTCCAAAGTACCGAGTTAAGTTATTCAACTTGTATATGTTAGCAAACCAACACGATGAGATGGTTGTTGGTTATAGCTTAAGAATTAAAATTTTAGTTATAAATTAACAAAGTAGGTTATATACGGAGAATATGGTTAACCGTCTTTGATTACCCCGAAAATACATTAGATTTGGTGCTTCTGATTCTAGAAGCATTTGAATTACGTTTAATGAGGATTAGATTGGATACTTCTTCATTGTCAGCTTATTTGAGGGATGTTTCAAGCAAGACTTTTATAGTAGAGAAGATCTAACCTTCTCGAAACCAGAGTAGATTCTGGAATTTATTAAAACTCCGAATTTGGAAGAAGAGCTGTTTGTGTAGGAAACAAATTGGAGGCAAAATGAAGTTGCTACTACAAAAATGTTGACACCAATTTTTAAAATACTTTTAACATGAAAAAACTGTGATTTCTACGGTTATTTTCATATACAAAATCCAAAACTTCGTACAGTAAATTTATGTAAATGATTTAATGGTGTATTTGTGTTATTGCATGTTTTTTATTTTCAGTTGCCTCTATTTTCTTTTGATTTACGAATACAGGACGCCTTCCCTCATTTATCAGATACTCTTTTGGAAAAATTGGGTTTGCATGAGAATAGCCCAAAGTAAGTTTTAATATATTAATTAATCAACTTACTTGTCTAGATAACACTAATTTATTACTTTTTCACTCGCATCTGTTGTTCCTTTTACCATTTCTACCATTTTATTTATTAAATGATTCCAAACATGATTAAACATAGTAAATTCAATCTATATTGTGATGGTTTCCAATTAATTTCCGTTTGTATTTTCATATTTACCAAAAAACAGGGGTAGATTCAAACATTTTCGATGAACTTATTTATTTTGAGACTTAAAATATTTATATTTTTCAATTAATTAACGTCGCAACTCAATCAAATTATCAACACAATAACAGTCATTTATAGGTTAAGATCTTAGATCATAAAGTAACGAGAAATTCAATTTGTCAAAAATCGATTCGATTTCATTTATTCATTTTCTATTTGAATTGTTATAACCTGAATCTATCGGAATTGGTAATCGATTCCTCGAAAAGAAATTAATTTTTCATATTAAATTTATATTATATTCGATTCTCTCATATAATTTCGATTCATTTGGAATCATCGAAAGCAGACATAATTAATCGTACATAGTCGTGTAATATCGACACTTTCCCGAATAAATTAGCAGTGCATGTAATTCTATGATCTAATAGTTTTCGCGGGAATTACGAAATATGACAAATTATCACTAATTATATAAATTTAAGGAAATATGATGTTGCCAAGTTTAATTATATGATCCGAAATAAATATTTAAAACTAAATTTATACTAATCTTTTTTTTTATTCTTAATTTTTTGTGTATAAATTTAAAAATGTTACGTAAATAATTAGAAATCAAATTATTTCTTTTTCATGTTGATAAAAATACGAGGGAAGATTGAAACATTTACGATAATCTTTTATATAAAGTTTTTTACTCATCATTTTGGCAACGCTGCCACATAGTTTACCAATAAAAAAACAGTTTTTTCGTAGGTTAGAATATTTCGCGCGGGAATTACAAAGTACACTAAATAATAGCAATGAAATAGAAATTTCACTGTAAGCGACGTTGCCGAGTGCAACTTTATTTCGGAGATATTTGGAAATTGATATTTTCGATGAAATTATATAAAAGATTGTTGTTAGGAAAATTTATCATGAGATTTTTAAAAATTTTCAAAATTTCTTCAAAAAAATTGTTCTTTTATACAAAACGATTAAAAAATGACAACAAAAGGTGGTTAATTTCACAATCAACAACAATATCGTTGTGATTTGATGCGTTTAAAATGTTTTTTTAACTAATTTTCATGTTATAAATACGGGGGAGGATTGAAACATTCTCACAATTTTCAATTTTCACAATCAAATATATATACAAATCGCTTTTTATCATTATTTTACTTCTTCTTGATCATTTATTGTATGAAACCGGTTTGAACCGAAACAAATGATACAGGGTGAAATTAACAAAAGAAGAAACCGAAGAAATATTCACAGCGTTCGCTATTCAAGTGAGTTTGGATTCCAAAGATATCAAAAATCGATTGCGTAAACAAAAAACAGCTTGTAACCAAAAATACAGGAAATACCAATATTTGCTCAAGGATATATCGATGCGTTTGAGAGACCACAATTGCATAGGCGCCAAGGATTCCATTAATCCGGTGTACGTGTTATTGGAAGACGTCAGATTCATGATGCAGGTCGGTAAAACGGTCTCGATTCGAAATTTTTTTTCTTAATTTGTGTTTATTCGATCGGTTTAAGGATTTGATGCAATCGGCTGGACAACTCGGCGTACTTAATTGCGAATTGAGGATGACCAAGTGTTGGAATTTGGTTACGAATTATATGGCCATACTCAAACAGGACCTAGAGGATACTAAATCATCAGGAAACACGTAAAAATCTCCTTATAATTAAATTTTTATCGAAAAAAAAAAATTATTTGAGGTTAGTCGCTTATTATAATAATTTTTTTAGACATTTCCCAGTTCAAACAAAATCTTCTCCTTCTCCTTCAAAAAACTCGAATGAAAATACCAAAGAAAAACAGTCGAGTGGTAGGTGAGTGAATATATAACCTCGAAATAGTTGTTTTGACAGCTGACAGGCGTGACAATTAAATTTCCTTTTTTTTTTTTTAGTAACTGCATAATGTGGGTGATGTGCGTTCCTTTGTTGCTTCTTATCGGAGTAGTATGCGTCCATTGGCAATGTAAAATGACGACCGAGTACAAAATATGTCCGCTCGATGATTTTTTTAGGATCATATCGCATCGAATCGGCACCCCGCCATATTGAAGAGATTATTATTCGTACGTTTTTTTTCTACCGCCCTTTTCTATTTTTTTACGTTTGTGTTAATTTTGAATATTTAAATTAAAAGTGTTTATTAGCAAGTGCCATTATAAAAACGCTTTTTATTTATTTCAAATTGAAACTGATTCGTATATCCAACAGAGATCTATAAACCGGAAGCCATTTTGTTATACAATTGACAGAAGTCTCGCCCTCTAATGCGATATCTTAATGATACCACATAGACCGGCCATTTTATCATCTATTTGACAGATTAGAATTCTTGTAACGCTTCCCGATTCGAAGTATTAATAACAGGCGTGATTTATCGGCCATTTTGTTATCTAATTCACGTATGTTACTCCCTCTAGTGTCTCTAGACTCCAAATGTAATTGACAGTGTGATTCAAAGGCCATTTTGTTATCTAGTTTACAGATGTCACTGTCTTTGGCACTTGAGTATTCAAAATATCAATTAACGGCCATTTTATTATATAGTTAACGGATGTGGATCTCCTGTAACGACTACTGACAAAGTATTAATGACGGATATCAATTAACGGCCATTTTGTTATATGCCCTCAAACGTATGTATCGTAATGACAGTTACAACGACCATTTTGTTATCTTTTTGACACATGTGACTCCCTCTAGCGCTCCCAGACTCGAGATATTAATGATAGCAGTCAAATAACTGTCATGTTGTTATATTGTAAATAAAGCTATTATCGCGTAGTATTAATGACGGTTGTTTCAACGGTCACTTTGTTATCTAGTCGACAGATTTGATTCACTTTAATACTTTCCCTCTGAAAATATTAATGACGCATGTTAATTTATGGCCATTTTGTTATCTAATTGACAGATGTGACTCTTCCTAGCGCTGCCAGAAAAGGTTATGACAGATGTTAATTGACGGCCATTTTTTTATATAATTGACAGAAAAAGTATTTTACAAAAATTTATTATAAATATTTTCACAATTGTTTCAAATTTGTACATTAGGACGCTTCAAACTGTGGTGGCGCCAAGGATTGATAAAGCTTCGTAACAGCAGTTTGTACGATCTGTTGAAACGTTTCGTCAGTCTGGCATTTTACGTCCTATAAAAAATCAAAGCCGGTAAATAGAATGATATTATCTATAAATATCTAAACAAAATTAACAATATATGATAGTCGACTAAAAAAAATTTATATTTTTGGAATAATATAGACTATTTTAAGGACCTTCATCACAAATCTAACTGATAATTTAATTTGTTCGTCAAAAACTTTACCAATAATGTCATTGTCAATCAACACTAACTTACGTATGATGTAATGGTTTGTGATTATTAGTCGCTAAAAACCTTACAGATAATTTAATCGTCGTTCGCTAAAAATCTTATCAATAAAGTAGCTGTCATTCAACGAAAATGTGACACTCGCTAAAAACCTTACTGACAATATAAATGTCATAGTTGTCATTGATAATGACAGTCGAGTTATTTATATATATATATATTAGTTGTAATAATTTTACAAATTATTGGAGTGCTAATTATGGAACGTAAAGATAAAAATGATTCGATAATAATATAATTTATAGTGAAATCCATTATCTACGCATATTTAAAGAAACTCATACTCTATTAAAATCATTTAAAGGTTAGTAAAATATTTTTTGATAAAAATAATTGTTTACTTACCAAATTAGCTAGATCTATATCAGCTCGATTATCATTAACGGTTACGTACAATTTATCTCCTTTAAATAATTTCGGTACCGAATCTTCACCAAACATATCTTGCAACATTTCGATTAAACATTCCTATAAAAATATTAAATTCACCGAGTTTACGAAGAAATACATGAACAATAAACCGAAATTATTGTTTTCTTTGAACAATTTAAGGTCAATAACATAAAATTTTTACTGTATAATGCTAATTATCACACTAGGAGCGTAGGTGAGACTATCACTGTTAATTTAACTAAATTTTCACGGAAATTAATGCAAATTGACAAATACCTACCTTAAAGTGCATCTTATCAATTTTGACTGAAGTGGTTGTACTTTTTACTGGTATATCCAACAAATCTGCTTGTAAAATTGCGGCTACTATCGCGTCTGCGTACATATCGTTTACTGGATTAGCTACCCACTGAAAATATTAATTTACCTCTTCTATATATCTACATAATTGAAAAAATCGACCCAAACATACCTCCAATGTAACAACTTTATGTTCAATGGTGATATCAACAGCATTGAAAGCTCTCATCTTCTTTTCACCGTCTATAGACTCTAAAAGACCAGCGACTTGCGATATCATGTACCTGAGGACGCCACTGTTTCCTGAATAATGCAAACTTTGCCTCTGCATTATATGACTTATACTTAAATCCGTATATTCTGAAATGTAGAAACATATCTCTCACATAGGATTTATCGATGCTGGATGACTATAAAGAAAACTATACCCAAGAATATAAGTAGAAATTACGTGTAAAGTCAAGCTTCAGAAAAAAAACTATCCTCTAAACAAAAACAATATGTAGTACTATATGGAAAAGAAACAGTTCAAATAGAAAGAAATCATGAAAGCTTTTAAGATGTTACTCTAAAGTATAATGTCACACATCACATGAGAACGACTTAAGTACAAGCCATAATTGGTAGAGAAAATACTGTATACTGTTAGGACTACCTTCTAATAGTGTACAATAACCTATCAGGCTCTGTAGACTTCCCAGAGAAATAGAAAGAAGCAAGACTGGTAGTGCTACATAATAGGAACAAACCATTAGAGAAGCCATCATCATTTAGACCCGTTTTGATCAATTTTAAAAATTATTCCTGATGAACAAAAGATTTTTTTGCAATTTTGATTATAAAAAATGACCCAAACCTCAAAAACTCAGAAGATCGACTAATAGAACCATGGAGAGAATATTTCCTAGTATCATAAGGCCATAATCAAACCAAATAAAATTTTTTTATAATAAATAGAAACAGAATAATAATATAAATAAAGATGCTGGGAGTGTGGAAAGAATCTAGGAAATAAAAAAAATTAGAACTAAGAGCACTGAAACTGATGAAAATTGATTAAAAAATCGTACCTTAAAAGAAATTTTGATAGTTAGACATCTAAAACCCACTCAACAACCCTTCTAACCTTCTATTATACTACTGATGCCCGTATGTAAAAATTAACCAAAAAATTTGCCAAAAGGAATCGGCTACGAATTGAAAATTTTCCAAAAATGAAATATCCAAACATCATTTCATAATATAAACACTCAACTACCAAAAAATTAATATTTCCTATAAAAACAAATAATTTTGGAATACAATAGGCAGAAGAACATCAGCTGACACCCTATAGAATTAAATTTCAAGTCCCATAAAAATAATAACCTGAAAAATCAAAAAAATGTAATTAAATAAAAAAACTCACTTGGTAAGTCCTCAGCAGATAGAACGTGATAGTTAAAATTCCTCTTCACCAAGATCCCATTGATAGTTTTACCTGGTTGAGGTTCATCGACTGCTAATTGCCCCATAACTTTGGCAGTTTTTTCCCCTCTAAAATACAATTCAACTGAATGCGTATTCCTGGGATTGTACAAATTTATATTCGTGTTTGGATCGTCTTCGTATTCTCTTTGTAATGCAGCCTTTAGACGATTCATTTCGTTTTGTTCACCATGTACCAAAACCTACAAAAAAAATATCAACACGAATTAAATCAAAAACAAGTGATTTACTTACCACGTGGGGCGGTTTTAACATCCTAATAAATTCACTAGTTTGTTGATAATCCGTATGGGCAGAAAACGATATGTAATCTACAGACATCTTTAGGGGTAATTTTTGACCGATCATGGTAGTAATTTCTTCCGGTTCTGATAATACGGTTTTAGCTAAGGTACCTTCGACACAATAACCAGCAATTATGACACCGTTTTTCGGTTCCGTACACCAATTTTCGAATAACTCTCTTGATAAACCGCTCTGCATCATACCAGGAGATGCCATTATCACGCATGGTCCTATATCTTCAAAATGATCGATTCCCTTAAAAAAATTATTCGTACCTCAATATTTACATCATATATTATCCTGAAAGTGAAATTGCACTACTCAATACATAAAAAGAACGAATTTTTTTTACATAATTCAACCTTTTTTAATAACTAAATTTTTTATAACTTTCAGTAATAATTTATGGAGTCAAATGAGTATTTTTAATGATATAAAGCGATTAACCAAAACTGTGTTTCATTTGCACAAGAATAATTATTAGACATACGTAACAATGTCTTTACGTTCAAGTTGAATATGCTAAAAAGAGATAACAATATAATCGACAAGCAAATCCACTTAGTTAAACATTGACATATTTTATGGTTATGTCGATTTTTTTTCATTATTAAACATTATTTAAGGAATTGTTTGAATCAAAGACATGATTGAAATCAATTTTTTTAAGAGCTCTATTAACCTTTCCTTTTGTGTAAATATAAATCTAATATATTTACAATTTCTAACCACGTTTTTTAAATTATGTCTAAAATATCGTCGCGCGGGAACTTAAGAATACATATTTATTTCACTAATTATTAATTGCATCAACTAAAAAGGATTTATTGTAAATACAAGTTTAATACTTTCATTGAAATTATTTTCATGGTGAAATAAGCAGAAATATATTTACAAAATGTACAAAGACAAAGTTAATTCCTAATTTAGAAGAATCTTCAATGTCAATTGGTTAAAAGTCAAATAATATCAAGTTTAGGGATACATTTATAAAACTAGAACTATTAAGAATCGAAACAGAAATATTTATGTCGTTAATCAAATTAGAGTTAATATTAAAAATATAAAGAGAGAGTTGAGTTTATTCAAATGAACCCGACCTGCTGATAGAGAGAGAAAGAACATCCGTGTACCACTCCGTATCTCTTTCTACTCTATTCCTAACCTAACCTAACCCTATTCTGATTAATTAGCCATGACGTCGAAGAATAAAAAGGTTTGATTTTAATGGCGTAGTAAAAAGAGATAGTGAATGGTAAGTCGATGCTCTTTCTCTCTCTTTCAATAGTACAATTCCATTTACATGTCGCTCTCTATCTATCTTTAGTATGAGGAAAAGCATTAGAAAATTCCCGTGCAGAGGATTGGAGAAATTGCTTCGAGAAAATAGATATTGTATCAATAATATCAAAAACAAATAAAGAGATTTCCGATTCGAAATTTGATTGACCAAAAAATATTTTTTTGTAATTTATTTTTCAGTTGCATATTAATAATGTATGCTTAAAAATTTATTAATCATAATAATTAATAAAGAATAATAAACATTTTTTTGATACTTTAATCTGTAGTACTATTAAAAAATATATAACAAAATAGTTTTATAATTTAGTAAAAATACCGACCTTAGGAATATTAGTCATAACGTTAATCTGTCATTTCAAATTGATTTAGTTGTAAATCAGTAAAGATTCGTTTGTTTTTAATGTACATTGTATAGAAATGTTTATTTTCAAATATAAAAAAGATAAATGTTAGATTTGATATTAGTTTTAATATTTTTAAGTTTCAAACTATTTCTGTACTAATCAATAGCAATCTATTAAAATTAAAAATAAACGATTTTATCTTCGAGTGGGAAGGAAAAAACGTATCGTATTGATAAAAAAAAATATTTTCAGTTTTGTAGCCCACAAGTTGTTTAAAAAACTTTTTTTTTCCCAATAACAATGACCAAAGGTAAGAATTTATATTATTTAACGATCTAATTGATTTATAGGTTAGGTTTTATAAACAATTATTAGAAACTTATGAAACAGTTTTAAATTTTATAAAAAAAAACAATAAATGATAATTTATTATTTACATTATTGAAAACAACTTTTTGTTAAATAACTTTCCCATTAAAAACTTGGTAGTAGCTAATCATAACATACTACGGACATTTCGATTTCTTCAATAACGATTTTAGTAATACTATTTGGATATTTTTGTCTCAAGATTTATTTTTTATAATAACATATTGTTTAAACACCAACACTCACAATTACACTGCCTGACACGCCAAATTATCATCCTCAGAGACTGTAATTGCGAGTGTTTGTGTAATGGAAGTATAACTTGTGTTGTTTGAAGGAAGGCCATCAAAAAAGTTTTCAAGAAAAAAAGAAGGTTGAAGCAGGGGGACTCTTTATCCACTTCACTTTGTCACCTCACATTGGAAATAATCATAAGAAATGTGCAAATACAGACACAAGATTTAATCTATCACAAGTCTAGCAGACAATCCGGGGGGAATAGGAAAAAGTCTGTAGTAGATTAGAAAGTCTAAATACACGGAAATGGAACGCCAAAGGAAGAATCAGGTGGAAAACTGACCTTTCAGGACGGAATATCATTTTCAAAAAATAGAGTCAACTATCTAGGAAAACTGATTACGAATAGCAAAAGGTAGTAGAACAATAGGGTCCTTGAATAATATCCTGAAACGAAAAAATGAATCTCCAAAGTGACAAAAATAAGATTATACAAAACCAGGATTAGACCAATTGTACTGTATAGGTTCAAGTTCTGGGTACTAACCCAGAAGAGGGCTGAAAAGTCTGGGAAAGGAAAGTACCGGGAGGTGTGAAAATGAACAATGAATCATGGACAAGGAGGACAAATATAGAGCTGAAAGAAATATATAACAAGCTAAGTAACTAGAGAGGGCATGTAAACAGAATTGCCAACGAGAGCATTTATTGAGGTGTACGGAATTAGAAGAAGAGGCAAGCCAAAAAAGAATTGGATAGGAGAGGAGATAAAAATTAGAGGACAGAGAGAACAAAACAAAGTGTAAAGAATTAGGTGATTGGATTACTTGAACAGAATGTATGTAAATAGAATTTCCAAGAGAGATAGAAGGAATTAGAAGAAAAAATAAATGAATAGGAGAGGAGTAAGAATAGCTTAGTGGAGAGAATAGATAAAAGAACAGAAATTGATAGTAAAGAAAGTAAAACAGAACAGAGCTTGAAATATATATTTTGTAAATTCAAGACCTGAATTTTTGTAATATTTATATAGGTGAATTGGAACGAAGTGTTTGCCAGCTGGATTATGAACGTTTACGTAGTGGGATTGTGGCAAAATTAAACTACAAAGTGTACTAACTATGATATATTTCCGAGCAGTTCCACACGATGAATACATAAGTATTCGAAAACTCGGAAATATATTAGAGTTAGTACACTTTAGTGTTTAATTTTGCCATAATTCCACTACGTAAACGCTCTTATATATAGAGGATTATAGAAACTTGTTTAATTTTAAGGTTATGTAATTTTATTTTTGTTTAATATTGAAAGGAATTTTTAATTTGAACTGTATACAAGTGGAAAATATTGAAAACCTGCCAATGGGAATTGTGATAATATAATCAGCTAATTTTTTTCTCATAATCGGGCTTATTAGAATGTTCTTAAAATGTTTGATGAGGAAATAACGTCTTCTTGTAGCTATTTCGAGAAATTTATTTGATTTGTTAAAAAAAAGTAGTTTGGTTGATTAGTCACTGCCAAAATTAAACATTATTTTATTGTCAAATAGTCGAAGGCCCAGAGCAAAAAAAGTAGGTTCATAACGCAAAATTTTTTTTTGGAATATCATCGGGGGCGTCCCCTGAATGTAAATTTAATTGGGCGTCAGCCGCCATCTTGAAAAACACGTTTTATCGAATATCTCGCGAACCATACATCGTAGCACAAAAATAATGGAGATCATTTTTATAGATAATCATTTTTTCCATCTTTTTTATTTGAAACTTTTTTTCGTATATCGCTCAGATTTTTAATTATAGCGCTCCAAAGTTGAATAATTGCACATTGTGAAAACCTATGGGTTAGTCACTGCCAAAATTAAACATTATTTTATTGTCAAATAGTCGAAGGCCCAGAGCAAAAAAAGTAGGTTCATAACGCAAAATTTTTTTTTGGAATATCATCGGGGGCGTCCCCTGAATGTAAATTTAATTGGGCGTCAGCCGCCATCTTGAAAAACACGTTTTATCGAATATCTCGCGAACCATACACCGTAGGACAAAAATAATGGAGATCATTTTTATAGATAATTATTTTTTCCATCTTTTTTATTTGAAACTTTTTTTCGTATATCGCTCAGATTTTTAATTATAGCGCTCCAAAGTTGAATAATTGCACATTGTGAAAACCTATGGGTTAGTCACTGCCAAAATTAAACATTATTTTATTGTCAAATAGTCGAAGGCCCAGAGCAAAAAAAGTAGGTTCATAACGCAAAATTTTTTTTTGGAATATCATCGGGGGCGTCCCCTGAATGTAAATTTAATTGGGCGTCAGCCGCCATCTTGAAAAACACGTTTTATCGAATATCTCGCGAACCATACACCGTAGGACAAAAATAATGGAGATCATTTTTATAGATAATCATTTTTTCCATCTTTTTTATTTGAAACTTTTTTTCGTATATCGCTCAGATTTTTAATTATAGCGCTCCAAAGTTGAAAAATTGAATATTGTGAAAACCTATGGGTTATTTTAAAAAAAAAGATGAAAAAAATTATTGTCTATGTTTTACAAGATGGCGGTTGACGCGGGTGCCCCCTCCATGACGCCCAATTGGATTTAGATTTCCTGAAAATAGAAAAACCAAAAGAGATTTACTAAATTTAATAATTTTTCAGATGAGTAATAGTAGAAGAGAAGCAAAAAAACCTTGGATCGATACTTTTACATCGTTTTTAGAAAAAAACAGGGGTTTCGTAATCCTGTTTTTCTGTTTACCAGCCAGCTTCGTTTTCGATTTAATTTTGATATCTAAAAAGATGCTACTTCGAAAATTCTTCGCCGATCCAAAACTACACGATAAACGCGTACAAATTATACAGAGAGAAGTAAAAAAGTGGAATTCGTTACCTAAAGAACAACGGAAACTATTATGTACCTCAAGACCGAATTGGATGAGTTTATCGCTAACTTTTTTCAAAAAAGAACACTGCCACCAAATCGACGTCGACCTCGACGACATACTGGAACTAGACGAAACGAACATGACGGTCAAAGTCGAACCGATGGTTACCGTCGGAGATATAACCAAATATCTAATACCGAAAGGCTATACTTTGGCGGTAACCCTAGAAATAGCGGACGCCACGTTGGGCGGTTTAGCGATGGGCGCCGGAATGACGACCCGCTCCCATATAGCAGGTTTATACCACGAAAACGTAATTTCCTACGAAGTAGTACTGGGAAATGGGAATTTAGTGACCGCTTCCTGCACCGAAAACAAAGATCTGTACGGATGCCTCCCGATGTCGCACGGCAGCTTGGGATTCGTGGTAGCGCTCACGCTTAGAATAATCAAAACCAAACCCTACGTTAAAATCAATTACGTGCCGGTTAAGGGGCTGAACAATTATTGCGACATGATCCGATTACTGTCCGGCGACAAGGGACCCGATTACCCCGTAGCCGATTTCGTCGAAGCCACCATTTTCGATAGGAACGAAGCCGTCGTGATGACGGGAACCTTCTCGGATCTCGATAAAAATTTGAGGGTCAACAACGTGAATCGTTGGTACAAACCTTGGTTTTATAAGTACGTCGAAACGTTTCTGAAGAAGGGTAAACATACGGAGCTGGTCCCTTTGAGGGAGTATTTGCTGCGTCACAACAGGGCCATATTTTGGGTGGCGGAATCCGCGATTCCGTTCGGTAACAACGTTCTGTTTAGATTTTTGTTCGGTTGGTTGCTTCCCCCCAAACCGGCCTTCCTGAAATACACCACAACGCCCGCAATCAGGAAATCGACTATAACGAAACTAGTTTTCCAAGACGTCGTGCTTCCGATGAGGAAACTGGAAGATCAGATCGATTTGTCCGAGAAATTGTTCGGTGTTTATCCGCTTTTGGTGTATCCGTGTAAAATTTTCGATCGGGGATTCGGTTTCGGTCAATTGAAACGGCCCCGCGGGGATTATCTGGTGGATGGTACCGATTACGCCATGTACAACGATTTGGGGATCTATGGAGTACCCGGTTACGTTAAGAACCGCGAGAAATACAATCCGGTGGAAGCTATTAGGGAAATGGAGAAATTCGCTAGGGATGTCGGGGGGTTTTCGTTTTTATACGCCGATATATTTATGGATAGGGAGGAATTCGAGCGGATGTTCGATTTGGGGTCTTACGAGATTGTTAGGAAGAAATATGGCGCCGAAGAAGCTTTTCCTCATTTGTACGATAAAGTCAAACCGGAAATTGATGTGTTCCAAATTGGGAGACTGTGTAAAGTCGATTGAATTTAGATTAGTAATTTTCTAACAAAAAAAAACGATATATTGGGGAATACAGCAAATTTTGGAGAAAATATCGAACTATAGGTTTGTTGTTGGTAGTTGCACTGGAACTGCACTAAACCGGACCGGTGCAGGCTAGTTGACTATTGTATTTGAGGTTATATGATGTGATTCGTGTCTTGTAGTATCTGCAATAATGGAAAATAGACTTTTTGATCATTTACACTGACTATAGATTCACTGCGAGCAGTACGGTGAATTAGAACATCGACACTAGCGCTGGTTCTGCTACAAAGAACGCTTTAGTGTAAATTAGTCCTGCCAGGGCATCTACTAAGAACAAACCTCACAAATCCAAGTTTTCGAGTTCCACCCATCATCATGGAAATGGGAAAAGAAAGTTAAAATTATCTTCTAGTTTTCCTGATGATGGGAAGAACATTTTTCGAAACCCAATTTTCCAAAATTTGCTGCAATTCCCAATATTTTATTTTTTTTGTCCTAACTAGTCAGTAAAGACTACTAGTCTTGGTATGTACATATAGGGCGCGAAAAACATCCCTTAAAGTACTTTTTTTCATTTGAAGAATCGAATAATTGTATAAATCGTTTAGGGATTGTAATATATAAATTAATCGTTAAAAAAAAAATAAAAGAGGGAGAGAATAGGGCGGTGCAAAAAATTGTTTTAAAGTTTTAATAAACCCACCCCCTTCCCAGGCTACATTTAGTCATCTTAACTATTGATTTTTATGAAACCATAGACAAAGGTCGTTAAATTTGATTTAAACTTGAAAATGAATGGTTAAAAGGGCTTGGAAGGGGGGGTGTTGAAACTTTCGAGCAATTTTTTACATTGTCCCTATTTTATTTCAAACAATTATTCGATTCTTCAAACGAAAAAAAGTACTCCGCGTCCTATATATACATACCAAGACTAGTAGTCTTTACTGACTAGTAAGAACAAAAAAAAACAATATATATAGTTTAATGAAAAATTATCATTTTCCAAAATTTGCTACAATTCCCAATATACTGTTTTTTTTTGTTCTTACTAGTCAGTAAAGACTACTAGTCTTGGTATGTATATATAGAGCGCGGAAACCATCCCTCAAAGTACTTTTTTCGTTTTAAGAATCAAAATTGTTTGAAATAAAATAGGGACAACGTACAAAATTGGTCGGAAGTTTCAACACCCCCCTTTCCAACCCATTTCAACCATTCTTTTTCAAGTTTCGATCAAATTTAACGACCTTTGTCTATGGTTTCATAAAAATCAATAGTTAATATGGCTAAAAGGAGCCGGGGAAGGGGGTTGGTTTATTAAAACTTTAAAACACATTTTTGCACCGCCCTATTCTCTCCCTCTTTTATTTTTTTTAACGATTAATTTATATATTACAATCCCTAAACGATTTATACAATTATTCGATTCTTCAAACGAAAAAAGTACTTTAAGGGATGTTTTTCGCGCCCTATATATACATACCAAGACTAGTAGTCTTTACTGACTAGTAAGAACAAAAAAACAATATATATAGTTTAATGAAAAGTTGCCATTTTCCAAAATTTCCTGCAGTCCCCAATATATTGTTTTATTTTTGTTCTTACTAGTCAGTAAAGACTACTAGTCTTGGTATGTATATATACAGCGCGGAAACCATCTCTTCAATTCCTTTTTTTTTTCATTTGAAGACTCAAATAACGATACCTGAGGAGTGTAACCTAATCTAGATGATCACCTTTATATTTTTTTATTGTTAATAAATTTATTTTTTCGAAATTTCAATAGTTTTTATTAATACTCACCTTTAAATTCGAAATATGTTTAAAAACGAAAGGGTTATTGATGGCGATCTGTCTTTTTATTTTATCGTTCATTGCATTTATGTAAGTTTGATAAACCGCCATGCATTTTTTCGCCAAAGATGATGCGTAGTATATGGGAATGTCGTGAAGTTCGGGATGTTGACTCCAATATTCATCTACAAAAATTTTTATAACTACGAGGGTGGTTCAAATAAAAAACGTTATGTTCCAATAAAAGAGCAAGATTTGAATTACACGCCATGTTTGACAGTTATTTCACTAAGCACTTAAGACAATCACATTCACAACCACTTAATCTAGAGCGTTATAATCATAAACCCAAGTTGAGATAAATGGTGGTGCTGGTGTATTAAAAATGTGACATTACTGTTGAAGCCTGAAACATTTACTATATGAAAATATCGAAATTATATCCCTCACCTAGTATAAGTAAAAGTTCTTGAGCTCTTCCTAGTGCAAATACAGGTATTAGACACCTGCCTCCTCTATTTACAATATCATGTACTAATGAAGTAAATCTTGTTTCCCGATCTTCTCTTTTTTCGTGTATATGTGTCCCATACGTTGATTCCTATATTAAAAATGAAACTGTTCGAATAAAATATTGAAAAAAAAATCAAATACCCTACAGTAATTAAAATATCAGGATGAACCGTTGGAATTTCTGCTGCCATTAAATGTCTATCTTCTTGTCTGGAAAAATCTCCTGTATATAAAATCTACAAATATAAATTAATGAAATTGAATATTAAACAGAAATAATAAACACTAACTTTTACACCAGCAATTTCTAACATAAACATAGCGGCTCCTAGCACATGTCCGGCATTATAAGCCCAGAATTTAATCCCTAAAACATCTTTTTCCTCGTGGAAATTTATAGTTTCAATTTTATCCATACTGGCTTCTAAATCTGCTTCGGTGTACAACATCTGTTCGGTAGCTATATTACTACAAATCTTATATTACTAACTTGACGAAAAATTTGATCTAATTCTTACCTGACTTTTATATAGTCAGATAATAACCACCTATAGATAGCTTTAGTTGCGTGGGTCATAAAACAACGTCCTTTAAAACTTGTTTTCAATAAAAACCACGGTAAAGCCCCACAATGATCTAAATGGAAACTAAAAGAAATTATTAAAAGGAACTAAACTTTTGATAATATGCTTACTTACTGCGAAATGAGAAGTAAATCGATTTCATCTGCTTCTATTAAATCTACGAAAGGTAATGCGTCCATTCCTGATAAACCAGGATGAATACCACAATCAAGCTACAACAAAAAAATTTGTTAATTGATGTTTTATTTTAAAAAAAATACGTACCATAATTTTTTTTCCTTTAAATTCGATCATTATACAAGATCGCCCCACTTCTTGACCGGCTCCTCTATAAATATACTCGGATTTATAAATCAGTTTAATTTATATAAAATTGTACTTACAAAGGACGAATTATTAATTGATCACTTTCTTCAGAAGGAACTTGAGAGTCTTGTTTCCTTTTAAACATGTTTACACACTTAAATATATCTTATTAACAATATTATATTATAAAATGATTGTTTGCATATACAATAAGAGGGAAACAAAACATAACCTCAAATTCATAGACTATATATACAACTCGATTACTCAAACCTCAAGAGACTCATAACTCTTCTTTTTTAATAAAGCCAACGTATTTTATGCTTGTTTTATCACGTTTATAAAATCTTTTCAACTAGTTTTTTGTATAATTATGAATAATTAATATTATATTAATCATTAAATATTCTGAAATGTATTATTTAATATTATTTTTTTACAAATTCCTATACATTTATATGATTGTGGAAAATCTATTTACTTATAGTCTATGATCTGTTTTAATTTATGATACATTTATTTTAAATTATATTAAATTCTAAATTATAAACATTTGTATAATTAAAATGAAATTTAGAGCAGTTATTACAGATACAGCGGCAATGAGAGATTTTATGAGTAAGTTATAATAATTTATAACACTCGTATTTGATAATAAATTTTTATTATTGTTTTAGATATATCTTTAATATTATCAAAATTCTCTAAAGAATGTGTAATGAGAATATCAACGAGGAAAGTGTATTTTATTATCTCAGAAGAAGAATCTGGTCCTCGAAGACCGCTAGTATGGTGTGAACTACCTGTTAACTTTTACTTTGAAGAATATAGTGTTACCGGAGTTAATGAACAATACAATGAAATTTATTTGGAATTTTCAACAGGTTAGTGTTTAACTAAAACTATCATAAAGTTTCATATTAAAATATTTCAGCCTTACTTGCAAGATCATTATCAGTTTTAAAACAAACTGTAAAATCTTTTAAAATTAAACTAACTCATAAACAATCGCCTTGTCTTACTTTGGATATGGATATGGTAATAAATAGATAAATAATTTGAATATTTTATTGATAAATGTTGTTTAGGTGGCAGATGAGTTATCGAGTCAAGTTGTTCATGATATACCCGTGGAAGTTATTTCTAGAAAGCATTGGGGGGATTATGAAGAACCGAGGTTTAATGATTTTCACGTACTGCTTAGTTTTTTTGTCGTATAAAATACACAGTGTTGTCATTTATAGGTTACAATTTGTATGCCGAGTATAAAAGCCTTAAAAAACATCGTTGAACGATTGAGAAATATGAGCCATAGTTTAATAGTAAGCGCTAACCAAAATGGTAGGTTAACGTTTCAAATTAAAACAAATATAGTGAATATAGCAGCGCATTTTACGGATTTGAGCGTACAGAGTTTTGCTGGTGAGAATAATAATTGAACTATTGAAAATTTTCTTATACCCCCTGTATTTTCAGTTGGTCAAATTTCTTCTAATAACGATGATGAAGACGATGATTCTCAGTTGATTTCTTCGACTATCGATATTAAGAAATTTCTAATGTTTTTATCAGGTTTACAAATAAGTAATTGTAGGACGTTGTGTAGTATAGTACATGGTCAAATGGTGAAACTTTTCATGGAACAACCGGGGGCGCTTTCAATTCAAATATTTTTAACTGAAATGAGTGTGTAATTACTAAAAAAACAAAATAAATGTTATGGAAAAAGATACTGTGTTTTAATGGATTTGTATAAAAATTTTGTAACGCGCACCCCTCGTATTTTGATTTTGGAAAATCTAGAAATTATTCGATTTTAATGAATTTTTTTCAAATCTTTGTTTTTCCAAAAACAATTATTGGCTACGAAAATTTGATCTTTTTTTTTCATTTTGTTCATTTTTTAGTGCATTTATAATAAAACAGTAAAAAATGAAACCACAGTTTGAAAATCAACAATTAGACACTTAAAAATGAGAACTAAGTTTGAAAATAAGAAATTCCAAAGTGAAAAACGAGACCTGAGTTTGAAAATATCATTTTCAGCAATTAAAAATGACACCCAAGGTTAGAAATCGAAGTTTTAACACTTAAATATCAAGCTTAATTTTGCAAATCAAAATTACAACTAAAAATTAAGACCCTAAGTTATTTTAACACTGTGAACGTCATTTGTCATGGGGTATAACCTTGACCAAACGCAAATGATTTTAGTTTGTGATTTTAACATGTCAATTAAAGGGATCTATCAGTTATTTTAACTCTGGTAATGTCATCTGTCATGGAATATAACTTTGACCACACCCAAAGTGTCTTCTTCTATGATCTTGAGATGGAAATTGATTCGGTATCTATCAGTTATTTCAACACTGCTAACGTCACCTGTCATAAAATAACTGTGACTACACGCAATCTATTTAGGTCTATGATCTTGAGATGGAAATTGATTCGGCATCTATCAGTTTTTTCAACACTGTTAACGTCATCTGTCATATAAAATAACTGTGACTACACGCAATCTATTTAGGTCTATGATCATGAGATGAAAATTGATTCAGCATCTGTCAGTTATTTCAACACTGTTAACGTCATCTGTCATAGAATATAACTGTGACTACAGGTAATCTATTTTGGTCTGTGATTTTGCGATGGTGAACCATCCGGTTTACCAGTGACGTACTATTTATTTTTGGTATAAGTTAATTTAATTGAAATAATAAATATTTATTTTTTTATTATATAATTTTCAGTATAATTATATATTTTTCTTGATAAATAAATTAATTTTCTATCAAAATAGACGTTAAATCAAATCGATTTATCAAAAAAAAACATAAAAAGGTCAAAGAAGTAAAAAAATTTATTCGTATAATTCCAATTCCATTTTTTCTCGTCTCAAACACTCGAAATAACTGAAAAAAGGAAACTGAGTAAAAAAAAGTTTGATTTAAAGTGATTTATAGATAATTTAGATAAATGAAAAGCGAAATATTTCGAACAATATGACGAATAAGCGTTTGGAAGCGAAATTTTTTAAAAATTATCAGTTTTCGAAGCGTTTTTTTATGTCTACGGCACACCATCTAATACTCCACACACCAATAACAAAGGACACAACAAAACAAAAGCTTTTTTATATAAATACATATATTTATGAATAAAAAACACATATAAGTCACGGCTATAAGTAAATAAGAAAATTTTTTAAAAACGTTACAGACTTACACAGTACATTAAACACATTTTTTTCTGTATTAAAAAGTTTGGACCTCATATTTACAAATAGTCCCTATATTTCAACTAACCCACCCTGATTTTTGGAGATCTATTTGCCCTTCAAGAGTTTTGGCCAAATAGATGACGAAGAGTTGAGAAAGGGCTATGCCCAGAGCGATGCCCGCTATTGTGTATAAATTCCTTTCGGCCCAAGATCTCACTAATTCTATACAACCAGATGTCCATACTTTTTTACTTGCTTCGGCCACCTGTAAAAACGTCAGCAAAATATTATTAAACAAAAAAAAATTACACTTGAACTACTTTCAAGTTGATGTTAAGTAAATAATTGAAATGTTCTTAATAATTCCAACAAGTCATCTATCAATCAGATCCCGAATTTAAAAAAATAAGATCTTATTTTGAAAATATCAATTTCAGCAACAGAATCAACTTCCCGATGCTTGAAATCATTTGCCACAATTACCACCGGGTTCTTTAAAACGCACCTAAAGATGCTTTGCCTTTTCCCGGTCAAATTGAACCACTTGGGGGCGCCCTTTTTTGGTAACGATCTTGGACCCTTAATGACATGTCGCTATATTTGTTGTTTTTACTTATTTGCACTAAATTTTCATGTATATTCACAACCGGTTTGTTTTTAAACAAACCAAATTGAACAATTAAGAGTCATATCGATTAAATCATCTGTAAACGCTCATAGATCTTCAATAGGAATCAAAAATCTTTTTATATTACATAAAAACATAATATTTTCATAAAAAGACACTGAAACATTATTTATTTATTTGGAATTTTGTTATAAAACAGTTCGAGTGTCTTGTACTTTATTCTAACCTACATCTAAAGTTGAATGATTTATTATATGCGCATAAAATGGCTATTTAAACAGTTATAACTAATAAAGGTTGATCTGTGGCTTAATGACAGTTAGATTCCACTTACAGATAATGTTTGCACTCCATATCCGCACATGATATTGACCAGCCTAGAGCTGAGGTCTGTCGCATTCATACAACAAGAAAATGGTACACCACAACGTTCGACACTAGGGGAACTACAATTGAAATATTCATTTTTCGACCAGTCCATGTAACCTTCGGAGCTGAGTCCACAACATTTGAACTGAAAATATATTTAATATAAATAAAAAATTTCAATTTCTTATACACAATTTCACCTCTTGTTGAGCAAAGTCGATGAAATTCTGCAGATCTAAATCATCACGATAAGTATGTATAATTTTGTCGGTGAAATTTTCTTCTAGTACTGATTGCATTGAATGGGGGAAGACGAAACCGCCAATGGCTATTCCCATTTCCAATAGGAAGAAAATTAATAAACATAAAGAGTACTGAAATGAGAAGAAAAAAAAAATAGTTTAAAAACTGATAGTGTTTACTTTTGTTAACCCATTCCATGTTGGACAAAGATACCCCGTTTGAAGAACCGGACACAAACATCTAAGACACCATATCCACACCATTGGCGTCACAGACGATCCGCAGAGCCGTTGGTACATGGAGGAGGACGAAACAATAGAAGGTTCAAGCCAAAGCACCTGATCAGTCAATAAAAATCTTCCTGAAGCTCGAAATGTATCTCTCTGGTACACTGGGTTCGAACCTAGTGCCAGGAACTTGACTGCAAGCTCTCCATACCTCACCACCATCACTAGTCACTCAAAATCACAATTTTGAACAGTCCAAATCGTTTATCGAACTTGAATCACTAGCACGTTCTTCATTTTCACTTTCACTATAAATTTTAGATCAATTGATCTATTTAAACTTCATTTGAATAATATTACAAGGCAATGAGTTCACTACTACTAACGTACTTTTTGGAATGTTGATAAATTATAAGGGAAAATGTGACAAGTTTTATTCAAAGATAAACCAAGATGCTTAGTGCTTTAATTCCATTATAGTTGATCAGTTTGGTATGTAAATGGGTTAACTTTAAAAATTAAGTTTTTAAAAATGTGCAATTCATCATTTTACTTACGAATTTGAGCAAACACGTGTTTTCCCTGAGCGCTCCTAAACAGCCAGTGAAACTGACTATAAATACAACACAACCCATTATAATCATTAATAAAGATATGTTCAAAATGACGTCGTAGACATTTTCAAGTCGTATCCATCCTACCAGTTGTAATTTGTAAAAAAATGTATATAGACCAATACCAATCAAAAGGCCTCCACATAACTACAATAATTATACAAATTTGATTTTTAATTCGCAAAAATCAACTGAAACAAGGAACTTCAGTAGGATGAAAAGGGGGTTGGGAAGATTATGATTATAAATGTGTGGTATGATCTTGGATATTGGATACATTCACAAATAACATTTAAAACTGTAAACAAGACACTTAAAATACACGATTTACATGTTTTAGTAATAAAATTAATATTTTTATCATTTAAAATCTGTTTAATATAAAAAGAACGCAGTTCAACTTCCTGTAGGAGATAATTATGTCAAATATTGAATCTAAATATAAACATAAAAAAACCTTGTAAATTCAATTTCCTAATTATCAATTTAAACTTTTATTCCATGTAAACCGGAACTATTTATCAGTGAAATACAAAAAAAGGTTACAATACAAATGGAAACAATTATTATCAACAGATTATATACGCCTTAATTACTGACTCACCCAAAATACAAAGTTAAGTAGGAATATGAGATATTTCACACAAGGGCTGACGTGTGTGAAGTTACTAGTAGGTTGCCTTCTGTAATCCCTTCTATATGCTGTAGCCATAATTATTTTTAGTGTATTCGTTCCTAATGACTTTCTTTCTTATTGTGCCGTTGCACAACATCAATCGCAACACAGCATATGTGATAAAATAACACGATTATTATCAAAATTCACATAGAATATTTTTTTAATTTATAACAGTAACTAAAGAGAACAACAAAAATTTCTTTCTCTTTAAATTAGAACAGCTCATCTAATGGGAGTCTGAATATGGATTCTGACATTGACAGTTGATAGATAAACAAAAACATTTCTTCTTCTTTTATATTAACGTCAATATGGTTTTGTGGTTTATCAATACTTATTTTGGATGCGTGTCGTTAGATTACAAGGCTAATAGAGAAAAAGAAGAACAATACTTATTAGGTAAATGACAAATGTGTATATTATGTTACATATATAGTAGTTATGTACAGGAGTGGATTTAAAGTATATTTACAGTGGGGTTCGTAGGAATTAATTTTATTTCCAGTAAATGTCTTAAGCACGTTCAATTACAGGATATATTATTTTTTATATTTATTAGGTGTTATTTTAATTGATTATTTGTAACTTATTACAACTCGTATTTACCCTATAAAACTTGACTGTTGTTTATTTACTTTTTTTCACTGGTTATTGGATAAATATGTGTTACAGATCAATTATTACCTGCTTCATGACGTGAAATGGGTGGGAGAAAAATAGTGGAGGTATGGTAAAATTGATTTAGATACAGTTTTAAAGTTTACTTAAATTTTTTGAAATCTATAAAAAACCGACACATACCCATACGATTTTTATAACGAATATTCAGTTACAGGTGGTAGTGTGTCGTAATATTATTAGAAAAATTGGTAAGTGTAATAAATCGGATTTAAAATTATTTTAATTCGTATATTTTCGAAAATAATCACCTGATATACAAAAAGTGAAAATAAAAAATTATTTTCAACCCTTAAATAATTTTGTATCTTCTTTTGGAATCGAATTAGTGTTTTTTTTTTATTTTTAATAGTCAAGTCAGAATGACTGGCTGAAATTATATGGAAATTATTCTGAAAAATAAGGAAAAAACTGTGGGCATAGTAAAAAAGTTGTCAACCCTCGGGAAGGGTATGAAAAACGTTCACGTTCCCCCTAAAACGTAACCTTCTACCCTTAGGACGGTTTAGAGTGCTAAAAAAGGAAAAATTCAATAAAAAATATGAAATTTTATTTTAGTGGGTGATTCAATATCGTAATGTTTCATGTTATTTTGTTTTTATTTTAATTTTCCAGTTTCTGATACACACTGAATGTGTTTCGCGTTAGATTTTAAATATTTAAGCGGTGCACAGACTGACACTAATAAACATAACCTCAATTGTGCGTATATATAAAGACATTTGATAATATACCAAGTGACATTTGACACACGGAAGCGGTGCACAGTGGTTTTTGAGTGCAAGTGACATTTGACACGTAAATAGATCCAAACGAACCTGATTGTCGATTAGATAAGGAAGTTAATAACTAGATCTTGTTATGGAATTTTAAAATGAGAAAATTTTTCCGTATATTCAGCTAAATTTTAGTTTTTTGTAATCAACCGACTGGTATTTCAGTATTTCACAAACTACAAAAAAGTGAGGTTATATTTTTGACGTTCAGCGAGTGAAAAGTAGAAAGTTGGTTAACCTGGACGTCGAGAGCGCGTCCGAGCGCCATCTTTATGTGCGTTATCACAGTTTCTTAACTATCTTTGGAAATCAGCGACAAGAGCTTACGTCAAAAGTTACGGCGGCCATTTTAAAATATGAAAACAGTGAGACTGGACTCAATTTATATAAACAATCTGCAATTTCTCTTGCTTTAAATATTATTCATCGACTAACTTGACACTAATTCGTTCAATAAAAAAAATTAACCGATATGGTTACCGTGTTTATATTTATAATTAACCATTTTTGCAATTCAAACATCTTTTTGAATCAATTTTTAACACTTCTATGTTAACTGTCAATAAAAAAATAGGTTTGAAATGATTTATCGACATGTTGCTAAAGTGATAGTAATTATGAAACAGATAACAATTTTTTTTATAAATTACCAGTTTAGTCACTTGATCAATAGGAAAATTTCACTGCTCTTATTAATAAAATCTAACATTACAATTCGAATTAGTTAAAAACTACTTTTCTAATAACCTCTGTATATACTGAACACAATGCTACCGCTACCCCAACACTCGTATTTAAACTATGTGACGATAACGTTTTCATTTTTTACTTCTCTATTTCTAATATAAATAAAATAAATATGAATTAATGTATTAAAATAAAAATACTTTTCAATCACCTCCCGTATACGTGTGTATTTAAAACCAAGCTGTCAAATGTCATTTTATCATTTTTATAAAACTCGTTGTTAAATACGAAGTATTAAAATGTCAATTGGTTTGTTACAAACTTTTTTTTTTTTCAGTGTCATTCACCTCATAAAAAATCTTTTATATTTCTCTGTTGTTTGGCCTAATTTTTGTTTAAATAGTCGTTGATTCATATCCAAATATCGCCTATTACATTTAAAAAATGTACGTCCTCATCTTCTCTGAAAACTATAGGTCATTTCGAGTCAAGGTCTCATCCATAAAAAACAGGACGGACTATTAAAAAAAATGTCAGACTGTTTTGTGACGTCACAAATTACACGGCACTACCTCATTTTATAGTAAAATGTATACAAACAACATAATAATAGATAATGTTGTTTTATTTCGCGTAAACGTCACTTTATGAGGTGATAAAATTTGACTAGGCCCTTCGAATAAAATGGAAAGGACCCTTGATTTCGAGTATCGTCGGCCATATTGTCGTGGTGTACAAATATTTTCATTTGTATATAGAAAATTGATTGTTTCGAACGCTTTTTTCATTGAAATTAGTATATTGACAAAAAAATGAAAATAAAACACCAATACTAGTAATAATTTTAATATAAATAATGGAATATTTTCCCCTTAAGACAATATGGCGGCCGGAAGTGACGTCATCCCGAAACGAGCTATTCGTTGTGTTTCTATTTTGTACAGTAACTTATATGAATTCGTTTAAAATAACGTCTAGACTCTAGACTATTGAAAGTCGCAGGTCTTTTTATAATACCGATCTTTTTTATTAATTTTCTTTTATGTTAACATTTAAAACAGAATATAAAATGGTAATGTGAATATAAAAGTAAAATAAATTTGATATTTGCAGCAATTGTGAATCGATTTGTTTTCTTAATTTAGTATAAAGGTGTCGCTGGTCAATAGTACACTGTCTAACGTAGGAATTAAAATCTGTTACGGCATAATTGAGAGTTGGCATTATTTCGAATTACTACACTGAGAAAACCGAAATTATAAACCGGTTAGAAAAAAATAAGATGTAAATAAACTATTATTGTTATTTTACCATGATTAAAGTTATTACGGGTTATAAATAGTACTCAAGTTGAATTATTTGATTTTAACTTTTGAAATTTTGTATAAATTATAAGAAATAATACGGCAGATAATATTTCGGGGATAATTCAAATTTTCTCGTATATTTGAACGTTTATCAACATATTAGTCCTACAATTAACAATACTATATTAATATTTTATAGTTTAGGATGATTTAGAATGTACTAGTGCTAATTCATTTTACACTGGATGTTTATTGATCATAAGATGATTCAATAATCAATTATTTGTCAAGGTACTTGTTTATAGTTTCACTATTTTGGTAGTCGGATAGCGACACGTGCTATACGTACTTTTTGTTTATTAAATCTATTAAATTTAAAATATCTATTCACGAAAATATCCATTTATTATTAATACCTATGCCGATGACTTCGAAGTTAGAAACTGACAAGTTCAGGCTCGTCGAAACCTACTTAAAATTGATGATCAGACGCTTTGACTTGAACCTTTTGACGTCATTACGCTGAATGTTTGAACTACGGCACTACGAGTCGTCCGTGTTGCCCAGATCACCGTATCCGGTTTAAGGAACAATTCAGGCTCGTCGAAACCTACTTAAAATTGATGATCAGACGCTTTGACTTGAACCTTTCGACGTCATTACGCTGAATGTTTGAACTACGGCACTACGGGTCGTCCGTGTTGCCCAGATCACCGTATCCGGTTTAAGGTACAGTTCAGGCTCGTCGAAACCTACTTAAAATTGATGATCAGACGCTTTGACTTGAACCTTTTGACGTCATTACGCTGAATGTTTGAACTACGGCACTACGGGTCGTCCGTGTTGCCCAGATCACCGTATCCGGTTTAAGGTACAGTTCAGGCTCGTCGAAACCTACTTAAAATTGATGATCAGACGCTTTGACTTGAACCTTTTGACGTCATTACGCTGAATGTTTGAACTACGGCACTACGAGTCGTCCGTGTTGCCCAGATCACCGTATCCGGTTCAAGGTACAATTCAGGCTCGTCGAAACCTACTTAAAATTGATGATCAGACGCTTTGACTTGAACCTTTCGACGTCATTACGCTGAATGTTTGAACTACGGCACTACGGGTCGTCCGTGTTGCCCAGATCACCGTATCCGGTTTAAGGTACAGTTCAGGCTCGTCGAAACCTACTTAAAATTGATGATCAGACGCTTTGACTTGAACCTTTTGACGTCATTACGCTGAATGTTTGAACTACGGCACTACGAGTCGTCCGTGTTGCCCAGATCACCGTATCCGGTTTAAGGAACAATTCAGGCTCGTCGAAACCTACTTAAAATTGATGATCAGACGCTTTGACTTGAACCTTTCGACGTCATTACGCTGAATGTTTGAACTACGGCACTACGGGTCGTCCGTGTTGCCCAGATCACCGTATCCGGTTTAAGGTACAGTTCAGGCTCGTCGAAACCTACTTAAAATTGATGATCAGACGCTTTGACTTGAACCTTTTGACGTCATTACGCTGAATGTTTGAACTACGGCACTACGGGTCGTCCGTGTTGCCCAGATCACCGTATCCGGTTTAAGGTACAGTTCAGGCTCGTCGAAACCTACTTAAAATTGATGATCAGACGCTTTGACTTGAACCTTTTGACGTCATTACGCTGAATGTTTGAACTACGGCACTACGAGTCGTCCGTGTTGCCCAGATCACCGTATCCGGTTCAAGGTACAATTCAGGCTCGTCGAAACCTACTTAAAATTGATGATCAGACGCTTTGACTTGAACCTTTCGACGTCATTACGCTGAATGTTTGAACTACGGCACTACGGGTCGTCCGTGTTGCCCAGATCACCGTATCCGGTTTAAGGTACAGTTCAGGCTCGTCGAAACCTACTTAAAATTGATGATCAGACGCTTTGACTTGAACCTTTTGACGTCATTACGCTGAATGTTTGAACTACGGCACTACGAGTCGTCCGTGTTGCCCAGATCACCGTATCCGGTTCAAGGTACAATTCAGGCTCGTCGAAACCTACTTAAAATTGATGATCAGACGCTTTGACTTGAACCTTTTGACGTCATTGTGCTGAATGTTTGAACTACGGCACTACGAGTCGTCCGTGTTGCCCAGATCACCGTATCCGGTTTAAGGTACAATTCAGGCTCGTCGAAACCTACTTAAAATTGATGATCAGACGCTTTGACTTGAACCTTTTGACGTCATTGTGCTGAATGTTTGAACTACGGCACTACGGGTCGTCCGAGTTGCCTAGATCACCGTATCCGGTTTAAGGTACAGTCACTGGACTGTGCGCCTCAATTTTCAAATATTTAGCGGATATAGTAGGAATCTGTAGTATCATACAATAAGATTGTGGAACTGAAAACACCACTAAATAAACTGATAATAGTTTGGTACTTATAAAAGGACAGTTTCTAGGCTGGTTACACCCTCTAGCGGTTAGATTGGAAGATAAAATGGATTTGAACAATCGAACGGTTAAAATTATCGGGATATAGCGTTAAAATCGATTGATTATAAAAGATAGTCTCGGGATTTGGTAATTTTAAAGTTGTTTGTTAAACTAAATCGCCTAAACTCGTCTTAAATAACGAAAAATTTCGGAAAATATTGGAACTATAACGTGAATCATGGAAAGAGCGCATAGAACACCAAAGATGTAGAATTTTTTGTCGTTTATACATATAAGGGCGTGGAGTGGGGAGTACAAGCTTTACTGCAGGTTAACCTCGAATTAATATTTTATTATTTTGACAATATTACCTTTAAAATAAAAGTTTATTTGCAACTTTTTATAAAGTGACTACTCGCATTTATTTTAATCTGATGTTCTCGAGTAAATTTCAAAATTCCCTTTTGGATTCTACATCTAAAAATGTGTTTTTTATGGTTTTAAAATTTCTATTTTTATATTTTCGCGTGTGGATAAGATTTAGTTTTTTTTTCGTTTTTATGGTAGAAATTAACATTCTAATAATATCGTTAACTAAAGTTTGACAGATTCTGGTTCTTAGTCTATAATCTAATTGGTCGAATTATCGTCTCGTATCGAAACCTTCAAACCCACTCTTGAATTCGCCTACTGCTTTTAGGTTAGGAAGAATATTATACTATTATCCAATAAAATGCTAATGCATCTAATAGACATTTGTTTTTTCTTAAAACTAATCTGATACTCTGATGAAACGATATCAATGTAACAAGATCAATTATTTGGTAAGTTCAGTTTTGTTTTATTTCCGAAAAAAAAAAAAAAAACGATCAGGAACTAATTTGTTTGATTATTGAAAAAATTGACGTAATTTTCGCTTTTAACATGACAAAAAGTTCGTTTTGCGACGCCAATTTCAAATTTTACAAACTTTTTTTGTCAGTTCAATGTCAAATGTCAAAAAAAAAGAAGAGGAATTGACATTTTTGATCGACTTTACATACTGTTAAAATATGTAAAGTTCCTCGCGACTCACCCTGTATTATTATAGTTATATATTGAGAAGAATTTTTTGTGTTGTTTGGTGAAAAAAAAATTAGTTTACTAATCAACTCAAATGCGTATTTATATGTATATATATACAATTATGAGCGGACGTGTACACGTCGTTCGAATAAACACTAATAATTGACAGTGATAATATTTACTTGAATCGTATAACCATTTATCGCTTTAATTGTTCCGAGGCGTGTACACGCCATCTTTATTTGTCGATACATAAACAGAATCATCACCAAGACGTTAATAATAAATCCTCGGTTAATATAATTTGAAATTGTTAAAGAATTCCATTACGACAACGTAATAATTAAAATCGGTTTGAAATACGGCGTGTACACGTCGCATTTGTATACAGGAGTATATTTTTTAACGAAAAAGTTAAAAGTTTTAGTACAAAAAACCGACGACATAACCTTGCCTGCGGATGGAACTGTCTTTGTATTGTTTGGAGCCGGTTCTGTCTTTTCAGTCCATTGTTTTGGTCGTTTTTTTGTACCGGGTGTGAAGTGATGGACCCATGGTTATATAAACACTCGATGGAAACATCTTCACGACGTGGAAGTGTCTTATCGGTCACGTGACTCAACTTCAAAATTAATAAAAATTAATTTCCCTGTTTTGACAGCTGTCACGTGCGAATGTCATGTGACTTAACTTCAAAATTAATGAAAAATAATTTCCCTGTTTTGACAGGTGTCAAGTGCGAATGTCATGTGACTTGACTTCAAAATTAATAAGAAAGAATTTCCCTGTTTTGACAGCTGTCAAGTGCGAATGTCATAATAGCGTATGCGTAAATTGTTTTTAATACGTATTTATAGGTTCAGACGTGTTATTTGCTGGTGATATCGATTAAAAACTCCAACTGTTTTCGAAATTCGATTTTTACTTTGTTTTTCGTCGACGCGATATATAAAGGCGTGGAAATTTATCGAAAATTTTTCGGTCGCGTGACTTAACTTCAAAATTAATAAGAAAGAATTTCCCAGTTTTGACAGCTGTCAAGTGCGAATGTCATAATAGCGGATGCGTAAATTGTTTTTAATACGTATTTATAGGTTCAGACGTGTTATTTGCTGGTGATATCGATTAAAAACTCCAACTGTTTTCGAAATTCGATTTTTACTTTGTTTATCGTCGACGCGATATGTAAAGGCGTGGAAATTTATCGAAAATTTTTCGGTCGCGTGACTTAACTTCAAAATTAATAAGAAAGAATTTCCCAGTTTTGACAGCTGTCAAGTGCGAATGTCATAATAGCGTATGCGTAAATTGTTTTTAATACGTATTTATAGGTTCAGACGTGTTATTTGCTGGTGATATCGATTAAAAACTCCAACTGTTTTCGAAATTCGATTTTTACTTTGTTTTTCGTCGACGCGATATATAAAGGCGTGGAAATTTATCGAAAATTTTTCGGTCGCATGACTTAACTTCAAAATTAATAAGAAAGAATTTCCCTGTTTTGACAGCTGTCAAGTGCGAATGTCATAATAGCACATGCGTAAATTGTTTTTAATACGTATTTATAGGTTCAGACATGTAATTGGCTGGTAATATCGATTAAAAACTCGAAAATCGATTTTTACTTTGTTTTTCGTCAACGTGACGTCTGTCATTTGTTCTATCTATCGGAAAGAGTAGATTCAAAAGTTGATAAAGTGTTTCGGGGTAATCTGAATAATCTCGAACGATGGCCAAGAACTTTTTCTTTTGTCGCAAATTCTTTTCTAAAGAAGAATTACATCATAGAAGTTTTTTTCTTCAAAACTGCGCAGGACGCGCGTATATGACAAGCGGAACGACTCCTAACCTCAAAACCTAACCCCAAAACTAAATATATGAGTAAATAAAAAAAATTGACTATGAGATATTTTTCGATTGTACCTCTATGTGTTTCATTCTATGGGATTTGTTTTTACATTTGATTTTTATTAAACGGATTGTCGTTAATAAACATTCATTGTCGTGCATTGATTGTATGTGGAGCTACTGATTTAGTTACATACAGTTATAAACTTTATGTGATGAAATTTACTGTGCAGGTGAATTATTATTATTTGTATTAACGAATTTTCGTTTACGAATCGCGATGTTTTTTGGTAACAAATCGGCTATATTTACGAAAATATTGAGTGTGAATTTTTTAAATTTGAAGGTTAGTCGACTAAATGCTTATTTTTATTCGTTTTTCTACTATTTTTCGTGAAGTACGCACTTTCGAGTGCGTAACACTTTTCTATTTACAAACTAATGCGTAAAGAGACTCACTTTAAGCACTAGTGCGTGGAAAAACGTATTATTAAGGTCTCTCCGTAGTGTAGTGGCTAGAGTACGAGGCTCACGTCCGGGTGGTCCCAGGTTCGAATCGCGCTGATGCCGTTTCTTTATTTTTCTTCTTATATAGTAATAATTATTTTTTGATCGCATTTAACATTTTTTAAATTTGAAGGTTAGTCGATTAAATGTTTATTTTTATTCGTTTTTCTACTATTTTTCGTGAAGTACGCACTTTAGAGTGCGTAACACTTTTCTATTTACAAACTAGTGCGTAAAGACAGTCACTTTAAGCACTAGTGCGTGAAAAAACGTATTATTAAGGTCTCTCCGTAGTGTAGTGGCTAGAGTACGAGGCTCACGTCCGGGTGGTCCCAGGTTCGAATCGCGCTGATGCCGTTTCTTTATTTTTCTTCTTATATAGTAATAATTATTTTTTGATCGCATTTAACATTTTTTAAATTTGAAGGTTAGTCGACTAAATGCTTATTTTTATTCGTTTTTCTACTATTTTTCATGAAGTACGCACTTTAGAGTGCGTAACACTTTTCTATTTACAAACTAGTGCGTAAAGAGACTCACTTTAAGCACTAGTGCGTGAAAAAACGTATTATTAAGGTCTCTCCGTAGTGTAGTGGCTAGAGTACGAGGCTCACGTCCGGGTGGTCCCAGGTTCGAATCGCGCTGATGCCGTTTCTTTATTTTTCTTCTTATATAGTAATAATTATTTTTTGATCGCATTTAACATTTTTTAAATTTGAAGGTTAGTCGATTAAATGTTTATTTTTATTCGTTTTTCTACTATTTTTCGTGAAGTACGCACTTTAGAGTGCGTAACACTTTTCTATTTACAAACTAGTGCGTAAAGAGACTCACTTTAAGCACTAGTGCGTGAAAAAACGTATTATTAAGGTCTCTCCGTAGTGTAGTGGCTAGAGTACGAGGCTCACGTCCGGGTGGTCCCAGGTTCGAATCGCGCTGATGCCGTTTCTTTATTTTTCTTCTTATATAGTAATAATTATTTTTTGATCGCATTTAACATTTTTTAAATTTGAAGGTTAGTCGACTAAATGCTTATTTTTATTCGTTTTTCTACTATTTTTCATGAAGTACGCACTTTAGAGTGCGTAACACTTTTCTATTTACAAACTAGTGCGTAAAGAGACTCACTTTAAGCACTAGTGCGTGAAAAAACGTATTATTAAGGTCTCTCCGTAGTGTAGTGGCTAGAGTACGAGGCTCACGTCCGGGTGGTCCCAGGTTCGAATCGCGCTGATGCCGTTTCTTTATTTTTCTTCTTATATAGTAATAATTATTTTTTGATCGCATTTAACATTTTTTAAATTTGAAGGTTAGTCGATTAAATGTTTATTTTTATTCGTTTTTCTACTATTTTTCGTGAAGTACGCACTTTAGAGTGCGTAACACTTTTCTATTTACAAACTAGTGCGTAAAGAGACTCACTTTAAGCACTAGTGCGTGAAAAAACGTATTATTAAGGTCTCTCCGTAGTGTAGTGGCTAGAGTACGAGGCTCACGTCCGGGTGGTCCCAGGTTCGAATCGCGCTGATGCCGTTTCTTTATTTTTCTTCTTATATAGTAATAATTATTTTTTGATCGCATTTAACATTTTTTAAATTTGAAGGTTAGTCGACTAAATGCTTATTTTTATTCGTTTTTCTACTATTTTTCATGAAGTACGCACTTTAGAGTGCGTAACACTTTTCTATTTACAAACTAGTGCGTAAAGAGACTCACTTTAAGCACTAGTGCGTGAAAAAACGTATTATTAAGGTCTCTCCGTAGTGTAGTGGCTAGAGTACGAGGCTCACGTCCGGGTGGTCCCAGGTTCGAATCGCGCTGATGCCGTTTCTTTATTTTTCTTCTTATATAGTAATAATTATTTTTTGATCGCATTTAACATTTTTTAAATTTGAAGGTTAGTCGATTAAATGTTTATTTTTATTCGTTTTTCTACTATTTTTCGTGAAGTACGCACTTTAGAGTGCGTAACACTTTTCTATTTACAAACTAGTGCGTAAAGACAGTCACTTTAAGCACTAGTGCGTGAAAAAACGTATTATTAAGGTCTCTCCGTAGTGTAGTGGCTAGAGTACGAGGCTCACGTCCGGATGGTCCCAGGTTCGAATCGAATTGATGTCAGTAGGCTTGCCCAAGTGCTTAAACCGCGCTCCTGTGAGTGCTGGGTAATCACAGATGACGTGACCTGCAGTTACATCCTTACATCCATGATACCCATGGTTATCCCAGTTGGATTTCGCGCCTATTTAGTTGGAGTCGAGCTCCACTAGCGAGTAAACCATTGAGAGATGCGATAGCAACAATTTTAGCCACACCAAGGATGGATTCAGGGCCCATCAGAGGGTTTACCAATCCCAGTCTGGCGAGTAGCTTTACAGATTAAAAAATCATAACAAGGACAACTTTCCAGTGTTTT
This sequence comes from Diorhabda carinulata, assembly GCF_026250575.1. Taxonomy (NCBI): domain Eukaryota; kingdom Metazoa; phylum Arthropoda; class Insecta; order Coleoptera; family Chrysomelidae; genus Diorhabda; species Diorhabda carinulata. The sequence continues at coordinate 1,934,251 of NC_079468.1, forward strand.
GGCGTGCTAATAAAAAAAGTTTGGGTTACAAGTGATATTTTTTGTGGCGAAATTCGTCCAACACATGGACCGTGAAGCCGGTTTAGTGGATGCTGCTCAATATCATGCAAAAAACGAAGAAAATTGATGCCCAACGACATGCTGTGGACCATGCATTCAATTACTACCAAACTGGGCATTATATTGTTACGAACTCGTCCATCACATGGACCGTGAAGCCGGTTTAGTGGAAACGGTTGAATATCGCGCTAAAAAAACAGAGGAAATTGAGGAAAGCTGATGCCCAAAGACCGTTGGAAGACGTAATTGCAACACTTTTAGCTACACCAAGGTGTAGGTAAGGTAATCCCGAGAGCAATAAAACATTTAGCTACAGAACGTTTCAAGATAGGAATTTGTCTAAATGGGCGTGAAAATTTTGTTAATTTGATGAATGTCTCTTTCGCATTTCATATTTATGCGGAGATTTTCTCTAAAACGTATTTTCAACAAGCATAAATTTCAAGTCGACGCCGTTTTCTTTGCGGCAAACCTTTCGTTGAAATACCCATAAAAACAAACAAACGACTACATCGTCCCCGAAGGATAAAACTCCAAAATGGAAATAAAAAAACTGTACGATCGTAAAGAAGGACTATTTTATGTAATCATATATTCGCTTCATGGTTCGGTAAAGAAAAAAATTATAAAACACTTTTTGGTCACTTCTCTAACACGTCGTTTTGTGACAGAGACTAAGAAATAATCGAAACAATAAAAAATTGCTTTTCCACTTTGATATTTGTCTATTCGAGTTACGAATTGATGCGCTATCCACCGTATTTTCCTGATTTAGCCTCGTGCGACTCCTTTTTGCTTTTAAACTCACTCACGTGGCCGAAATTTCAAGCGAATGACGTCACCGACGCTTACTTAGCAGACCTCGAATCAAAATAAGACCATATCGAAAAATAAATCGACCTTGTACTCCAAATACTTATCGAATAACCCCCGTATGTGTTTTTAAATTTTCGTTAAAATTAGTTTATACTTTTATTTAAATAACTCCGTGTAGACACCATACTGGCAATTTAATCATTTCCGGTTGTCCAGAATATACAAATTTTATTATAAGTGAGGTTATGTACTTTTACAATAGTTTATATCGTGAATTACACGTTCTAAATATCGCTAAACTATGACTGATAAACTTTATCAAATTTATAACACAAACTCTACCATTTGAATTAGAAACATTCAAACTCAAAGTGAAAATCAAGACGCGCCCGATACACATATAGTTCAAAACTCTAACGAACCCCGTATTCAATGATTTAGTGCAAAATCTGGTATAAGTTATCTTATTACATACTTAATCTACATAATTCATTAACTAAAACACCCCGTATATTCTCTCCGGTTCCTATGGCAACCACTAAACCCATGTTAAAATCCCATTTCTATATTTTGTTTCATATGTTTATATGTCAAATTTCAAACATATATTTTAAACTAACCCTGTATACTATTATCTGTATTGGAATTGGAATTCCATACGATTGATTAGTCAAAAGTTTTTTGGTACATAATTAAAGTGACGATAGTTTAAAATTACTGAATTTCTGGCGAGTAATATTATAGACGCCATTTTGTCACTACGAATTTTGATTTTTTTAGCAAGTGCCGGTAATGGACCAACATCCGGATTCTCGACATGGACATCACCACGATCGAGCTTATGATAATCCCGTTTTCGAATCTCCCAGCAGGAAAATATCCGCAACGTCTGAACACACAGAAATAGGTCCTGTCAGAAAAAAAAGTATTTTATATAAACATAACGATATCGATATGTTGAGCTGTTCTGGTAGAAGCGGTAAGTTTAAAAAAATGTAACATAAATAGAAAGGACCAACCGAATTTGTTTTCACTAATCACATGATACACATATGTGATAATATCGTTTATCTGTTTAAGACACATCGAATTAGTAATTTTATTATTTATTATAAATATATATTTTTATGATTTTTAAAATAATAGAACAACAAATTTTAAAATAAGTATTAATACAAGTATAGATTGTGAACTATGGCAGGCACTTCCGTCGGCGGACGGCGAATGAAACGTTATTAATTAATGGAACTGTATTGGCATCGGCGTTGCCAGCTATACGTTTTTTACGTAAATATCCATGTTTTCGTCACTCTTAGCAAACTTACAAACTTCAGTATTTTTTTTTAATTTGTATAAATTTATAAAATAATATCAGAATCAGTATCAGAATAGCACACTAACTTTTTACAAAAAGTGCTTTAAAAACAAACGCAATTTTTTTTTCAATAAATTGTATTACAAAATTCCTTTCTCAAAATCCGAACTGGCAACACTGATTGATGTTCCGTTGCATGTAATGACAATTCGTTATCATATTTGTTTTAATTAAATTTGAACGTTTATGGTATTTTTATCTGTTATTTTGAACTGATTTTCTATCAAAAAAAATTTAGAATCAAGATAAATAATCACGAAAAACATATAAAAAGGTCTAAGAAGTTAAAATATATAATTCACTGTTTTCCACCTAAATGTTCATGAACATATTATGTAAAAGGAAGACATCTTGGCAACCGGAAACCGTTGTAAAAATATGACAGTAGGGTTTTCGATTATATCAACAAAATGGTCATAGTAAGTTCATAATTTCCATCATATTTTCAAAATTATATATGCGATTCATTCACGACTAAGAATTCAACTGTAAATTTATCAACACACCAGATGATGAGAGGTAGTCACAAAATCGTTTGTCACGCCATCTCTACTTCAAGCGGCCAATCTTAAATTTTAATTATTCTTACTAATCATAGGAAACTGTAACTTGATTTTTACTACGATTCACTAGGCGGTGCTGGTATAACAGAAATATGGAGATAGGATTTAATTATAGTCATAGTATAACTTTGTCTATGAAATTAATTAACTTATATATATATAGAATATATATAATATATAGAATTATTATTTCGTAATTTACTAATACGTGTAATATACAGTTTATTTAATCACGATTGTATTTTAATGTATCTATTTTAGAAAGTGGAAGACAAAATGGTGATTACAGGTTTAAAAAGAACTCGGAAACAGAATCGGTATATTCCAAAACAAGATTTGCCCCAGTTCATGAAGATAGGTAACAATTGAGACAAATTTTTTTATCGGAATTATAATTTTACGGTAGTATTATTTCTTTAGGTCGTGGTGGTACTTGTTCTGTCTTCAATGCCGATCTGACGACGGCCAACAATCGTGGAAACCCAAATTTTGGCACAAATTGTGTCCTTACCCTTTCTGTCCCACGTATCGACAATTCACAAGAATAATATCTATAAGTTTAATAGGAATCTTAACTTGGTGTTTGTTTTATTCGGTAGTAGGAGAAACGGCAGCTCCACCTGACGGTAAACTGTTCCAACTAATATTATTAACAATTGCTACTCATATCGGTGGATGGTTGATGAGTTTGACGACGTTGCCGGCTTTAGTGGGAATGCTTATAACTGGATTCATTTTTCAAAATTTGAATATCGTTAATATAGACGATTCGTTTTCTTATATATGCAAGGAATTGAGGTGAGAAATTTAATTTTTAATTGTTGTATATTGTATAGTACCGTATTTAATACAGTGACATCGATTTTGTTGAATTTATTTTTTATTTTATCATAAGAAATAGTTTTAACGAAGGTATATTTCGAAATATTAGTCGAACTTACAAATTTCAAATTATCCTTTAGACTTATGTGTCTACCCCGGAACCTAAACACGTTAGTTTGGCGTTTTCGAGGTCGTAGAATCCATTTATCCATATACCATATCTCGGTACTTACGATTTTATCGATAATTGTATAGGTTCGTCGTTTCGAATTGGTTTTATGAATAAAACGAAAGGTTTTAGTTTGGAGGGGATATTTTTTGGAGATGGAGACATGGCTTAAGACGTATAGTGAGAAAAAAATCGAAAATAAATGTTTTTCTTGTTTATTTTTGATCGAATTTTAATTACATTCAAGTTGTCGTACTGACACTTGACTCAGAAACGTATCCATGTTCTGATAAGATTAGGTTTACTTTAGCTTAAATTAAGTTTACTTTAGTTTAGATTAGGTTTACTTTGGCTTATATTAGTTTTACTTTAGATTATAATAAGTTTACTTTAGTTTAGATTAGTTTTACTTTAGCTTAAATTAGCTTAGGTTAGTTTCACTTTAGCTTACATTAGTTTTACTTTAGCTTAGATTAGGTTTACTTTAGCTTAGATTAGTTTTGCTTTAGCTTACATTAGTTTTGCTTTAGCTTACATTAGTTTTACTTTAGGTTATAATAAGTTTACTTTAGTTTAGATTAGGTTTACTTTAGCTTAAATTAAGTTTACTTTAGTTTAGATTAGGTTTACTTTAGCTTATATTAGTTTTACTTTAGGTTATAATAAGTTTACATTAGTTTAGATTAGGTTTACTTTAGCTTATATTAGTTTTACTTTAGATTATAATAAGTTTACTTTAGTTTAGATTAGGTTTACTTTGGCTTATATTAGTTTTACTTTAGATTATAATAAGTTTACTTTAGTTTAGATTAGGTTTACTTTAGCTTATATTAGTTTTACTTTAGGTTATAATAAGTTTACTTTAGTTTAGGTTTACTTTAGCTTATATTAGTTTTACTTTAGCTTAGATTAGGTTTAGTTTAGCGTAGATTAGGTTTAGTTTAGCGTAGATTAGGTTTAGTTTAGCTTAGATTAGTTTTACTTTAGTTTAGATTAGTTTCAATTTAGATTAGGTTATATATACATAGAAAAAAAGATATTTTTCTATGAAACTACGAATTTCCGATATATAGAAAATCGATAAAAGGATTATGAGACTTCAAAAACGCTAAATTAGCGTGTTGTGATTTTAAACGGGGCAGGAACTGAAGTGATAATCTATGAATTGAATATTTCCTTTTCCAGAAATGTAGCATTGGTCATTATCTTGATAAGAGCTGGTTTGGATTTAGATCCGAATGCTTTGAAAAGATTAAAATACACAGTCGTTAAAATAGGATTAGTACCTTGGTTAGTGGAAGGTTGTTTGACAGCAATCCTGTCAGTTTTCATTCTGAATATACCTTGGAGCTACGGTATTCTACTTGGTAAGTCTATTTCCATAGATAACATCGATTTTTTATTTACAATTTGAGCAACCAACTTAAAATTGTTTGTTAATAACTTAACCAGGTAAGTCAGTTCCCCCCATTCTTCGTATGTTAGAGAGAGAGAGAGAGAGAGAGAGAGAGAGAACCTCAAAAGTTTTCCTGCAAGAAATCACGTCGCACACACGCCATCTATTATAAGTGGACGTGACGTGGACGGATCATCTGATGGACCGAGGGATTCTAATTTTGTCGCACCAGCAGTTAATCTAAACGCACGTACCTTCGATAGCGATTGGGGTAGAGCTAGAGCTAAATTTTACATCTAGAATGTAGTCTCAACCACTTTATATTATGTCGATTTCCTTGGTATCGATTTTAAACGATGAATATTATGCTGTAGGTTCCCTCATAGCCGCGGTATCTCCAGCGGTAGTTGTCCCGTGTCTATTCAGACTCAGATCTAAAGGGTACGGTGTGGCTAAGGGTATACCCACATTGATAATAGCCATAGCCGGTATCGACGACGCAGCTTCCGTTGCCGCCTTTGGTATAACCAAAAGTATAATTTTTTCAAATAGTTCCTTAACGAATTTGATACTCATCGGACCGGTTTCGATAGTAGGCGGTACGTATAGATACGAAAAAGAAAAAAAAAACCAAAATACCGTTGGATTAAAAGTAAATTTTGCAGGTATTGGATTCGGCGTCCTTTGGGGTCTTCTATCTAACTTTGCGCCCGAAAGACACGATCCGTTTTTGGTGCCGTTGAGGATTTTGATGTTGTTAATTGGCGGTTTGATATCGGTGTTCGGTAGTGAGATGATCGGTTTCGGGGGTGCGGGACCTTTGGCTTGTGTGGCGACCGCTTTTTCTTCGATATGTTTTTGGTCGAAACAAGGTTGGGAGATCGAAGATAACGCGGCCGCTACGGCCTTCGAAATATTCTGGATGATATTCGAACCGATTCTTTTCGGTATTACGGGTACCGCCATCAAACTCGACCAACTGGAACCGACGCTCGTTTATTACTGCCTTGGGATACTGATCGTCGTTGTCGTTACCAGGATAATTATTACGGTTATCCTTGGAATCGGTTGTAATTTCAATTTGAAAGAGAAAATTTTTATAGCTCTAGCTTGTACGGCTAAAGCTACAGTACAGGTACGTTTCCTTTTTATTATTGTTATTATTTTTTTTATAATAGTTTTATGCATATACGTGAGTTGCTGTATATATTTGTGGATTTGGCAACAGTGTATCTTCCAGCATAAACTTGTCGTAACCTCAATTAAGAAATTTTGTTATTTGAGTGTGTTCCGTGAATATTCCATCGATGAATTCAATTCGAGTTGTCTCCGGCTCTAGGTTAGGTAGAGAATTTATTTAGGGTTAGGTTAGTAAGACATTTTCGTAAATATACATACCTATTTGATGATTTTGCCGAAACCATTATCCTAGACGCGAAGCCATCTTCTTTTGACACACCCTGTATATTATATAGCGTTGTAACTCCATCTGTCGGATTCGTACAAAACTGGAATAACGACATAAGCGATATTCATTTCAAAACAGTAGATCAGCAATACCGTTTCTAGAACGGAAGTGATATATACCCGCCATCTTGAACGTCATTTGTTACTGTCGTGTTCGCCAACTTCTATAAATTGTCTTGTTTACCGTCTGTCATCATTGGATGTCATCTGTTGTGTCCGCTATCTTGAATGACATCAGTCAAATGTCGTGTTCACCATCTTGGATATCATCTGTCAACTGTCATGTCCGCCATTTTGAATGACATCTATCAATTATCGTGTTTACCATCTGTCATCATTGGATGTCATCTGTTGTGTCCGCTATCTTGAATGTCATCAGTCAAATATCGTGTTCACCATTTTGGATATCATCTATCAACTATCGATTCCGCCATCTTGGTTGTCATTTTTCAATTTTCGTTTTCACCATATTGGATCTCATCTATCAATCCTTGTGTTTTCTATCTTGGATGTCATCTGTTGTGTCCGCTATCTTGAATGACATTAGTCAAAATGCCGTATTCACCATCTTGGATATCATCTGTCAACTGTCATGTCCGCCATTTTGAATGACATCTATCAATTATAGTGTTTACCATCTTGAGTAATCTGTCGTTACCGCTATATTGAATGTCATCAGTCAAATATCATGTTCACCATTTTGGATATCATCTATCAACTATCGATTCCGCCATCTTGGTTGTCATTTTTCAATTTTCGTTTTCACCATATTGGATCTCATCTATCAATCTTTGTGTTTTCTATCTTGGATGTCATCTGTTGTGTCCGCTATCTTGAATGACATTAGTCAAAATGCCGTATTCACTATCTTGGATATCATCTGTCAACTGTCATGTCCGCCATTTTGAATGACATCTATCAATTATAGTGTTTACCATCTTGAGTAATCTGTCGTTACCGCTATATTGAATGTCATCAGTCAAATATCGTGTTCACCATTTTGGATATCATCTATCAACTATCGATTCCGCCATCTTGGTTGTCATTTTTCAATTTTCGTTTTCACCATATTGGATCTCATCTATCAATCCTTGTGTTTTCTATCTTGGATGTCATCTGTTGTGTCCGCTATCTTGAATGACATTAGTCAAAATGCCGTATTCACCATCTTGGATATCATCTGTCAACTGTCATGTCCGCCATTTTGAATGACATCTATCAATTATAGTGTTTACCATCTTGAGTAATCTGTCGTTACCGCTATATTGAATGTCATCAGTCAAATATCGTGTTCACCATTTTGGATATCATCTATCAACTATCGATTCCGCCATCTTGGTTGTCATTTTTCAATTTTCGTTTTCACCATATTGGATCTCATCTATCAATCTTTGTGTTTTCTATCTTGGATGTCATCTGTTGTGTCCGCTATCTTGAATGACATTAGTCAAAATGCCGTATTCACTATCTTGGATATCATCTGTCAACTGTCATGTCCGCCATTTTGAATGACATCTATCAATTATAGTGTTTACCATCTTGAGTAATCTGTCGTTACCGCTATATTGAATGTCATCAGTCAAATATCGTGTTCACCATTTTGGATATCATCTATCAACTATCGATTCCGCCATCTTGGTTGTCATTTTTCAATTTTCGTTTTCACCATATTGGATCTCATCTATCAATCTTTGTGTTTTCTATCTTGGATGTCATCTGTTGTGTCCGCTATCTTGAATGACATTAGTCAAAATGCCGTATTCACTATCTTGGATATCATCTGTCAACTGTCATGTCCGCCATTTTGAATGACATCTATCAATTATAGTGTTTACCATCTTGAGTAATCTGTCGTTACCGCTATATTGAATGTCATCAGTCAAATATCGTGTTCACCATTTTGGATATCATCTATCAACTATCGATTCAGCCATCTTGGTTGTCATTTTTCAATTGTCGTTTTCACCATATTAGATTTCATCTGTTGTGTCCGCTATCTTGAATGACATTAGTCGAAATGTCGTCTTCACCATCTTGGATATCATCTGTCAACTGTCATGTCCGCCATTTTGAATGACATCTATCAATTATAGTGTTTACCATCTTGAGTAATCTGTCGTTACCGCTATATTGAATGTCATCAGTCAAATATCGTGTTCACCATTTTGGATATCATCTATCAACTATCGATTCCGCCATCTTGGTTGTCATTTTTCAATTTTCGTTTTCACCATATTGGATCTCATCTATCAATCTTTGTGTTTTCTATCTTGGATGTCATCTGTTGTGTCCGCTATCTTGAATGACATTAGTCAAAATGCCGTATTCACTATCTTGGATATCATCTGTCAACTGTCATGTCCGCCATTTTGAATGACATCTATCAATTATAGTGTTTACCATCTTGAGTAATCTGTCGTTACCGCTATATTGAATGTCATCAGTCAAATATCGTGTTCACCATTTTGGATATCATCTATCAACTATCGATTCCGCCATCTTGGTTGTCATTTTTCAATTTTCGTTTTCACCATATTGGATCTCATCTATCAATCTTTGTGTTTTCTATCTTGGATGTCATCTGTTGTGTCCGCTATCTTGAATGACATTAGTCAAAATGCCGTATTCACTATCTTGGATATCATCTGTCAACTGTCATGTCCGCCATTTTGAATGACATCTATCAATTATAGTGTTTACCATCTTGAGTAATCTGTCGTTACCGCTATATTGAATGTCATCAGTCAAATATCGTGTTCACCATTTTGGATATCATCTATCAACTATCGATTCAGCCATCTTGGTTGTCATTTTTCAATTGTCGTTTTCACCATATTAGATTTCATCTGTTGTGTCCGCTATCTTGAATGACATTAGTCGAAATGTCGTCTTCACCATCTTGGATATCATCTGTCAACTGTCATGTCCGCCATTTTGAATGACATCTATCAATTATCGTGTTTACCATCTTGGATGTCATTTGTTACGCCCGTCATTTTGAATCTGGATGTAATTAAAACATCGATGCTATGCTCGCATTTTGAGGTTAGTTTTTCACCTCAACTAGTGTTTCGCGTTTTTTTTTAATCTTCTGGTTTGTGTTTACATCAAAATGAGGATATTTTTCAAAATATATCACTTCTTTTTGGTGTATTCCTATTTTTAGTAAATTCTATTTTCTTCTAATTAACGATTACTACCAATAACATCATTTTACAAAAAACAATTTTTGTAAATATTTATTAAAAGTAAAATGGCTAATGACACTAATTTTCACACATTTCCATTTATCAGCAAGGAAATCTGACAACAGCGCTGTTGTTTGTTTCAAATCCAATTAGAACGATTATTCGTAAAAAAGAAGACGAGAATTTATATAGTACATGCATTAAAAAGTTTTGTGTGAATTTTTTTAATACTAATATAAGAAAATATTAATATGTCCACACACTGATCACGTGACAGAGAAATACACCTACGAACGTAACTTCCGGTAATCAGATCAGTTGACCTTGAACTTCCTCACAACCGTAACTACAGATCCTGTCGTTAAAAAGATTTTAGTAATTATACAGTTTTAAGCAATTAGTTTTTTTTTATTTGCATTCGGTTAAAAATACTGTATACTTTAATTATTTTTCGTAAAAATAAGCCTATGAATTTCATTTTGATGCATTTCCTTATAGTTAATTGATTACGTACATAGATAAATATACGAGGAATGGTCAAAAAGACGTTGAATCGTTTTTCTTTGTTTTGTCGTAGTATTCCGAATGTCGGAATGTACGTTTTGAATATATTAGTATTGGGAAAGGGAATTTACGCTATTTCTATGAAATAACCAACATGCAAGCCACCATTTTGAATAAGACAACTGCATGTCTTAGTTTCAGTTAAAATCGAAGTTAGCGTCATCTTTTTGACGTATCGTGTTTGAATTAGTTTGAAAACGTCAACTGTCATTGAAGATTTGTGGTTACTGTCAACCTCGCAAAAATTACGTCAAAATAATCGAATCAAAGTACATATTTAGTCATTTTTTTTTTCACTGTATTTTGCGATTACTCCTCGTAATTTATTTGTATACTATTTAATTTCTAGAAACTTCTAACTACTACAATATCTACGTTGTATAAAATCAACGTGATATTAACATTGCCAAATTGTGACTTCAATTCTTCCTTAATACGCAGCAACTGATAAATGACTCGAGTTACGTATTATATTCCCTACTTTATTGGTGCACTCGGCAACGTAGCATTCATTCCTGTTTATTCTTCTAGTAAATATCAATACGTGGAAGTTTGTATCAAATAAAAAAAGATTAAGGTTAAAATTGTTGTTTAATAAAATTAGTGTTTTATAAAATTTATCGATTTACGTTCAGGTATAATTTGTAGCAAGTGTTGATTTATATCTTGTTTAAATTTACGTTTTTTAAGAGATTCCACGTCATTAGATACACGTTGCCACCACAGTATTTGAGCGGGAATTTTAAACCGGCGCAGTTTACAAATATAAATTCGCGTCCTTGAAGCAATTTTGAGCGGGAATTTTGAAATTTCTATAAACCGGTGTATGATGTTTGAATTTTGTGATTTAATTTTTAGGCAGCACTAGGACCGGTTATTATAGGGATGGTTTTAGTCGATACACCCGAACACGAATTCGCTAATAAAGTATTGACGATGTGCGTTTTATGTATAGTGTTGACAGCTCCGACGGGCGGTATTTTGATAACGATCTTGGGTCCACGATTGCTTACTAAAACTAATTTTATACCCGAACCGGAGACGTGGAAAAGGAGTCACAGACCGTCGATAAGAGATATAAGTATAATTAACGAAGAAGATGAAAAAGAAACAAATATTTTTGCGGAATTACCTACGATTAGTGTTAAAGCGCCGCAGGATACTGTATAATTTGATATTTAGAGAAAATGGCTTCTCAGTGTAAGTTAGTGAAGTGGATATGGCAAGGGTTTTATGGATTCTCCAAATTTTTGGAAAAACGGTGACAGTTAGAGAGAAAAACTTCGGATGAAAGTTGTAGTACATTTAATTTTACACAAAAATTCTACTTTGAAGTTTTTTCCTATGACTGATATTTACAAAGTTAGGGGGGGCTAGAGTTTGGGGGGTGATAGTTGCAGGTTTAAAATTGCGATTTTTCCATAAAAATGTTCTGAAATTTCAATTTTTATTTTTTGCCAAACGGGAAAAATCATTCCCGCTTTTGATCGTTTTCATTTAGAAAATATTTAAAGTTTAGTAAGATGCAATTTTGACAAATTATTTGGTTATAATTTTTCTATAAACAATGAAGAAAATAGTCTGAAATTGAAATTTTGGATTATGAAAGAATGTTTAATTTTTTTTTTTGAAAAATTGCAATTTTTTAGTAAGTTATCAGTTTTTGGAGAAGTAACCTACAACCCTTAAGTTCTAGTCGCCATAACTTTGTAAATATCAGAAATAGGGAAAAAATGCATTGAATCATTTTTGTGTAAAATTAAAAGATCTACAACTTTCATTTGAAGTTTTTTTTCCTAACTTTCACCCTTTTTCCAAAATTTAGAAAAAACGCTTTTTACAAAATTTTTTCACCCTCACCCAGGGGATGATTACAAAACATTCAAATAATGTTATACTTGATGAAAATTATTGGGAAGTGCCATTAGAGTCGTTCAAATTGGAAATTTTCAAATAGTATACAGGGGAAAACAAAAAATGACTATTAGTATTTTATATAATTTTGAAATTGAATTTTTTTCATAAAAAATTGTTAAAAAATCGTCCCGAATTGAAATTTATAATTATTTAAACATGTCTGAATTTTTTTTTCAAAAAAATTTTATACCTTCATTAATTTTTAAAGCTTTAACTACCAACCCTTAAGTTCTAGTCGCCATAACTTTGTAAATATCAGAAATAGGGAAAAAATGCGTGGAATCATTTTTGTGTAAAATTAAAAGATCTACAACTTTCATTTGAAGTTTTTTTTCCTAACTTTCACCCTTTTTCCAAAATTTAGAAAAAACGCTTTTTACAAAATTTTTTCACCCTCACCCAGGGGATGATTACAAAACATTCAAATAATGTTATACTTGATGAAAATTATTAGGAAGTGCCATTAGAGTCGTTCAAATTGGAAAATTCCAAATAGTATACAGGGGAAAACAAAAAATGACTATTAGTATTTTATATAATTTTGAAATTGAATTTTTTTCATAAAAAATTGTTAAAAAATCGTCCCGAATTGAAATTTATAATCATTTAAACATGTCTGAATTTTTTTTTCAAAAAAATTTTAGCGCGTTAATATTTTTTAAAGCTATAACTACCAACCCTTAAGATCTAGTCGCAATAACTTTGTAAATATCAAAAATAGGGAGAAAATGCATTGCATCATTTTTGTGTAAAATTAAAAGATCTACAACTTTCATTTGAAGTTTTTTTTTCTAACTTCCACCCTTTCTCCAAAATTCATAAAAAACGCTTTCACCTTTTATTCAAAATCAAGACACCTCGCTAAACCAATAAAAATAAAATATTTTTTATCCATAACTGCCCGAACGGTCATTAATTTTAAACGTCCAAAATCACAAACAACAATTAAAATATTTTTCGCAACATATTTAATCATATGGAAACATTCCCATAGTTGTTGACATTATCGGATTAAAACGAACGTCATGGAAATTGCTATATCCCCCCATACAACAATTCAAGAAACGTTATTATCGAATAAAACGACTTCTCGATCCAACTGCTATAGAAAGCGACTCCAAAAAGTAGCACACCAGCTTCAAAACGGCGCAAATATTTATTCAAACAAATGCACTCGCAACATCCACACCCGGTATAATCACGAACGTTAGATTTCCGTCTGGTTCGAAAAAAAAAATCATGAAATAATTGATGCTTTTGTCAGATATTATTATTATTACTATTATTATTTGTGTTTGTCTAATTATATTAAATTCAGTTGAATAATAAGTTGCGTATTGTATATCATCCTCAGTTGGTGTTTGTTGCATGTCCTTGTGTGTACGGTTGTTGAACAATCGGTGATTTATTCTTTGGTTAATCCGTCCGTAGGTAAGTTTATTCATATATTTCAAAATCTCCCGATGCATGAAGGACGTTACTTGTAAATTATAACTACAAACAATTTAGAAAGTCATTATATAATTGTTGTTAAGTCGGTTAATAGAAAATTAACAAAAAATAGAAACTAATTGAAAATAACCGTAGTTCTAGTGAGATAATCAAATCTATTCGATAAAACTATCGGGGTTTTTACGAGGGTAGTCCCAGAAGTACTCGATTCAATAAAGAAAACACAAAAATTTTGAACTTTTAGCCCCATACACAAAAAATAGAAAGTGATTGACAATAAACGTGGACCTATAGTGAGATAATCGAGTCTATTTGATAAAATTATCGGGGTTTTTACGAGGGTAGTCCCAGAAGAACTCGATTTGACAAAGAAAACACAAAAATTTTTAAACTTTAAGCCCCATACACAAAAAATAGAAAGTGATTGACAATAAACGTGGACCTATAGTGAGATAATCGAGTCTATTTGATAAAATTATCGGGGTTTTTACGAGGGTAGTCCCAGAAGAACTCGATTTGACAAAGAAAACACAAAAATTTTAAACTTTAAGCCCCATACACAAAAAATAGAAAGTGATTGACAATAAACGTGGACCTATAGTGAGATAATCGAGTCTATTTGATAAAATTATCGGGGTTTTTACGAGGGTAGTCCCAGAAGTACTCGATTCGCCAAAGAAAACACAAAAATTTTAAACTTTAAGCCCCATACACAAAAAATAGAAAGTGATTGACAATAAACGTGGACCTATAGTGAGATAATCGAGTCTATTTGATAAAATTATCGGGGTTTTTACGAGGGTAGTCCCAGAAGAACTCGATTTGACAAAGAAAACACAAAAATTTTAAACTTTAAGCCCCATACACAAAAAATAGAAAGTGATTGACAATAAACGTGGACCTATAGTGAGATAATCGAGTCTATTTGATAAAATTATCGGGGTTTTTACGAGGGTAGTCCCAGAAGTACTCGATTCGCCAAAGAAAACACAAAAATTTTAAACTTTAAGCCCCATACACAAAAAATAGAAAGTGATTGACAATAAACGTGGACCTATAGTGAGATAATCGAGTCTATTTGATAAAATTATCGGGGTTTTTACGAGGGTAGTCCCAGAAGAACTCGATTCGCCAAAGAAAACACAAAAATTTTGAACTTTTAGCCCCATACACAAAAAATAGAAAGTGATTGACAATAAACGTGGACCTATAGTGAGATAATCGAGTCTATTTGATAAAATTATCGGGGTTTTTACGAGGGTAGTCCCAGAAGTACTCGATTCGCCAAAGAAAACACAAAAATTTTAAACTTTAAGCCCCATACACAAAAAATAGAAAGTGATTGACAATAAACGTGGACCTATAGTGAGATAATCGAGTCTATTTGATAAAATTATCGGGGTTTTTACGAGGGTAGTCCCAGAAGAACTCGATTCGCCAAAGAAAACACAAAAATTTTGAACTTTTAGCCCCATACACAAAAAATAGAAAGTGATTGACAATAAACGTGGACCTATAGTGAGATAATCGAGTCTATTTGATAAAATTATCGGGGTTTTTACGAGGGTAGTCCCAGAAGAACTCGATTCGCCAAAGAAAACACAAAAATTTTGAACTTTTAGCCCCATACACAAAAAATAGAAAGTGATTGACAATAAACGTGGACCTATAGTGAGATAATCGAGTCTATTTGATAAAATTATCAGGGTTTTTACGAGGGTAGTCCCAGAAGTACTCGATTCGCCAAAGAAAACACAAAAATTTTAAACTTTAAGCCCCATACACAAAAAATAGAAAGTGATTGACAATAAACGTGGACCTATAGTGAGATAATCGAGTCTATTTGATAAAATTATCGGGGTTTTTACGAGGGTAGTCCCAGAAGAACTCGATTTGACAAAGAAAACACAAAAATTTTAAACTTTAAGCCCCATACACAAAAAATAGAAAGTGATTGACAATAAACGTGGACCTATAGTGAGATAATCGAGTCTATTTGATAAAATTATCGGGGTTTTTACGAGGGTAGTCCCAGAAGAACTCGATTCGCCAAAGAAAACACAAAAATTTTAAACTTTAAGCCCCATACACAAAAAATAGAAAGTGATTGACAATAAACGTGGACCTATAGTGAGATAATCGAGTCTATTTGATAAAATTATCAGGGTTTTTACGAGGGTAGTCCCAGAAGAACTCGATTCGCCAAAGAAAACACAAAAATTTTAAACTTTAAGCCCCATACACAAAAAATAGAAAGTGATTGACAATAAACGTGGACCTATAGTGAGATAATCGAGTGTATTTGATAAAATTATCTGGGTTTTTACGAGGGTAGTCCCAGAAGTACTCGATTCAACAAAGAAAACACAAAAATTTTAAACTTTAAGCCCCATACACAAAAAATAGAAAGTGATTGACAATAAACGTGGACCTATAGTGAGATAATCGAGTCTATTTGATAAAATTATCTGGGTTTTTACGAGGGTAGTCCCAGAAGTACTCGATTCAACAAAGAAAACACAAAAATTTTAAACTTTAAGCCCCATACACAAAAAATAGAAAGTGATTGACAATAAACGTGGACCTATAGTGAGATAATCGAGTCTATTTGATAAAATTATCGGGGTTTTTACGAGGGTAGTCCCAGAAGAACTCGATTCGCCAAAGAAAACACAAAAATTTTAAACTTTAAGCCCCATACACAAAAAATAGAAAGTGATTGACAATAAACGTGGACCTATAGTGAGATAATCGAGTCTATTTGATAAAATTATCGGGGTTTTTACGAGGGTAGTCCCAGAAGTACTCGATTCGCCAAAGAAAACACAAAAATTTTAAACTTTAAGCCCCATACACAAAAAATAGAAAGTGATTGACAATAAACGTGGACCTATAGTGAGATAATCGAGTCTATTTGATAAAATTATCGGGGTTTTTACGAGGGTAGTCCCAGAAGAACTCGATTCGCCAAAGAAAACACAAAAATTTTGAACTTTTAGCCCCATACACAAAAAATAGAAAGTGATTGACAATAAACGTGGACCTATAGTGAGATAATCGAGTCTATTTGATAAAATTATCGGGGTTTTTACGAGGGTAGTCCCAGAAGTACTCGATTCGCCAAAGAAAACACAAAAATTTTGAACTTTAAGCCCCATACACAAAAAATAGAAAGTGATTGACAATAAACGTGGACCTATAGTGAGATAATCGAGTCTATTTGATAAAATTATCGGGGTTTTTACGAGGGTAGTCCCAGAAGTACTCGATTCGCCAAAGAAAACACAAAAATTTTAAACTTTAAGCCCCATACACAAAAAATAGAAAGTGATTGACAATAAACGTGGACCTATAGTGAGATAATCGAGTCTATTTGATAAAATTATCGGGGTTTTTACGAGGGTAGTCCCAGAAGTACTCGATTCGCCAAAGAAAACACAAAAATTTTAAACTTTAAGCCCCATACACAAAAAATAGAAAGTGATTGACAATAAACGTGGACCTATAGTGAGATAATCGAGTCTATTTGATAAAATTATCGGGGTTTTTACGAGGGTAGTCCCAGAAGAACTCGATTTGACAAAGAAAACACAAAAATTTTTAAACTTTAAGCCCCATACACAAAAAATAGAAAGTGATTGACAATAAACGTGGACCTATAGTGAGATAATCGAGTCTATTTGATAAAATTATCTGGGTTTTTACGAGGGTAGTCCCAGAAGTACTCGATTCAACAAAGAAAACACAAAAATTTTGAGCTTTTAGCCCCATACACTTTTCTCAGCGATGTTTAATAAATTTTTTCAATAAAAAACGTCAAGTTTCTCAAAATAGTCGAAATAATTACAATGTTATTGGAAAATATTCAACAACCGAGCCATTTTTTCAATCCTGGGAATAAAAAATCATCCAAGGGAGGTGATGATGAAACGACAACAATAAAACCACTCAAAAATACAAAAAAGAAAAACGAGAAGGACCGTTTTTGCTACGGAAACACATCCCAACGAAACCTCCACCACCCCAGCCCTGCAGAGGAACTATTCCTATATCGGGGCCTGCTCGAACAAACCACATTCCTTACAAAAAATCCTTTTTTATCCTACCAAACTTAGACAAACGATTTTCCCTTTTTTAAACTCATCAAAGTATAAAAAAAAACTTTAGATTTTGTTAAACTGTTTTCGAGGAAACTTGGATTTTGTTTGTAATTAAAATAACCAAAAAGAAATTGTCGAGTCGATGTTTTGAAAAATTTTAAATCCTTGAAACCACCTAGAAGTCTTTTATTATTAATAATTCCCATAAAATATCTTAACGATTATTCAAAATTATGGATTTTACAAAATAAAATCGAAATTTTAAAACAATTTTTCATATTGAACTCACCTGGTAGGTATTTCACATTATAAATTCGAGGTTACGACTTAATCGTGATTCTTATAAATGCATCGTGCATACCTTCGAATCGATAGTGAGTATTTTTTTTTTTTAATAACAAACAATATTTATTATCTAGCTATTGAATTTTTACATAAACAAATACCCAGATAACGTATATTTCTAATTATGCAGTCCTGTTATTTTGTAATAAAACCATTTTGAACAAATGCGATACCGAAAGTCTAAAATGAGTTAAAAAACGCAAAATTTAGACAAAATCGTGTGATTATCTATGAAAAACATATTTTTTACGCCAAAAATCGATTTTATTCATCAATTTAATCTCCGAAACAATCAATCAACGCTTCTCGAACTTCTCGATTCCGTGCTGATAGAAAAATTTGTCTTTTTCCTCGAAATAGGCTTCAATTTCAACAATTGCTTCATCATTCAAGTCGAATTTCTTACTGGCGACCTTTCTTTTCATAATATCGAATAGTTAGTAGTTACTAAGTGCCAGATCTGGACTATACGATGGATGGGAAAGTAATTCCTTCAATTTAACCATCGTTGCCATCGACTTGTGAATCGGTGGATTGTTTTGGTGCAACAGACAGTTTCTTTCTTGATTTTTGCATTAATACAATCCAATAACTCCACGTAGTATTCGCTATTGCCTGTCTCTCCCTTTTGGAGATGGTAGATGGACAGTATTCCCAAAATACCGAAGCCATAACCTTCCCAGTTGACTGTTGTGCTTTATTTAATTTATAAACACACTGTATATAACGTCACAAACTTTCAGTAAACGTTGAAATAGCTTCAAGACTTAACAACTGTGATATATTGTCAGCAGGAAACAAAAAAATAAACGAGTCACATAAAAAAATGTCCTCGACGTCTTCGCTTAAAGGTTATTGACCTTATTGATTGGTTTCTTCTTTAAAAATGCGATTTCAAATGGGAATTTGAATTCTATCTAACTCCTCACACGTTCTGTTCCTTTATATGATAAATAATTTATAAACATACTGTATATAACGTCACAAACTTTCAGTAAACGTTGAAATAGCTTCAAGACTTAACAACTGTGATAAATTGTCAGCACGAAACAAAAAAATGAACGATTCACATAAAAAAATGTCCTCGACGTCTTCGCTTAAAGGTTATTGACCTTATTGATTGGTTTCTTCTTTAAAAATGCGATTTCAAATGGGAATTTGAATTCTATCTAACTCCTCACACGTTCTGTTCCTTTATATGATAAATAATTTATAAACATACTGTATATAACGTCACAAACTTTCAGTAAACGTTGAAATAGCTTCAAGACTTAACAACTGTGATAAATTGTCAGCACGAAACAAAAAAATGAACGATTCACATAAAAAAATGTCCTCGACGTCTTCGCTTAAAGGTTATTGACCTTATTGATTGGTTTCTTCTTTAAAAATGCGATTTCAAATGGGAATTTGAATTCTATCTAACTCCTCACACGTTCTGTTCCTTTATATGATAAATAATTTATAAACACACTGTATATAACGTCAAAAACTTTAAGTAAACGTTGAAATAGCTTCAAGACTTAACAACTGTGATATATTGTCAGCACGAAACAAAAAAATGAACGATTCACATAAAAAAATGTCCTCGACGTCTTCGCTTAAAGGTTATTGACCTTATTGATTGGTTTCTTCTTTAAAAATGCGATTTCAAATGGGAATTTGAATTCTATCTAACTCCTCACACGTTCTGTTCCTTTATATGATAAATAATTTATAAACATACTGTATATAACGTCACAAACTTTCAGTAAACGTTGAAATAGCTTCAAGACTTAACAACTGTGATAAATTGTCAGCACGAAACAAAAAAATGAACGATTCACATAAAAAAATGTCCTCGACGTCTTCGCTTAAAGGTTATTGACCTTATTGATTGGTTTCTTCTTTAAAAATGCGATTTCAAATGGGAATTTGAATTCTATCTAACTCTTCACACGTTCTGTTCCTTTATATGATAAATAATTTATAAACACACTGTATATAACGTCAAAAACTTTAAGTAAACGTTGAAATAGCTTCAAGACTTAACAACTGTGATATATTGTCAGCACGAAACAAAAAAATGAACGATTCACATAAAAAAATGTCCTCGACGTCTTCGCTTAAAGGTTATTGACCTTATTGATTGGTTTCTTCTTTAAAAATGCGATTTCAAATGGGAATTTGAATTCTATCTAACTCCTCACACGTTCTGTTCCTTTATATGATAAATAATTTATAAACATACTGTATATAACGTCACAAACTTTCAGTAAACGTTGAAATAGCTTCAAGACTTAACAACTGTGATAAATTGTCAGCACGAAACAAAAAAATGAACGATTCACATAAAAAAATGTCCTCGACGTCTTCGCTTAAAGGTTATTGACCTTATTGATTGGTTTCTTCTTTAAAAATGCGATTTCAAATGGGAATTTGAATTCTATCTAACTCCTCACACGTTCTGTTCCTTTATATGATAAATAATTTATAAACACACTGTATATAACGTCAAAAACTTTAAGTAAACGTTGAAATAGCTTCAAGACTTAACAACTGTGATATATTGTCAGCACGAAACAAAAAAATGAACGATTCACATAAAAAAATGTCCTCGACGTCTTCGCTTAAAGGTTATTGACCTTATTGATTGGTTTCTTCTTTAAAAATGCGATTTCAAATGGGAATTTGAATTCTATCTAACTCCTCACACGTTCTGTTCCTTTATATGATAAATAATTTATAAACATACTGTATATAACGTCACAAACTTTCAGTAAACGTTGAAATAGCTTCAAGACTTAACAACTGTGATAAATTGTCAGCACGAAACAAAAAAATGAACGATTCACATAAAAAAATGTCCTCGACGTCTTCGCTTAAAGGTTATTGACCTTATTGATTGGTTTCTTCTTTAAAAATGCGATTTCATATGGGAATTTGAATTCTATCTAACTCTTCACACGTTCTGTTCCTTTATATGATAAATAATTTATAAACACACTGTATATAACGTCAAAAACTTTAAGTAAACGTTGAAATAGCTTCAAGACTTAACAACTGTGATAAATTGTCAGCACGAAACAAAAAAATGAACGATTCACATAAAAAAATGTCCTCGACGTCTTCGCTTAAAGGTTATTGACCTTATTGATTGGTTTCTTCTTTAAAAATGCGATTTCAAATGGGAATTTGAATTCTATCTAACTCTTCACACGTTCTGTTCCTTTATATGATAAATAATTTATAAACACACTGTATATAACGTCAAAAACTTTAAGTAAACGTTGAAATAGCTTCAAGACTTAACAACTGTGATAAATTGTCAGCAGGAAACAAAAAAATAAACGAGTCACATAAAAAAATGTCCTCGACGTCTTCACTTAAAGGTTATTGACCTTATTGATTGGTTTTTTCTTTAAAAATGCGATTTCAAATGGGAATTTGAATTCTATCTAACTCTTCACACGTTCTGTTCCTTTATATGATAAATAATTTATAAACACACTGTATATAACGTCAAAAACTTTAAGTAAACGTTGAAATAGCTTCAAGACTTAACAACTGTGATATATTGTCAGCACGAAACAAAAAAATGAACGATTCACATAAAAAAATGTCCTCGACGTCTTCGCTTAAAGGTTATTGACCTTATTGATTGGTTTCTTCTTTAAAAATGCGATTTCAAATGGGAATTTGAATTCTATCTAACTCTTCACACGTTCTGTTCCTTTATATGATAAATAATTTATAAACACACTGTATATAACGTCAAAAACTTTAAGTAAACGTTGAAATAGCTTCAAGACTTAACAACTGTGATATATTGTCAGCACGAAACAAAAAAATAAACGAGTCACATAAAAAAATGTCCTCGACGTCTTCACTTAAAGGTTATTGACCTTATTGATTGGTTTTTTCTTTAAAAATGCGATTTCAAATGGGAATTTGAATTCTATCTAACTCTTCACACGTTCTGTTCCTTTATATGATAAATAATTTATAAACACACTGTATATAACGTCAAAAACTTTAAGTAAACGTTGAAATAGCTTCAAGACTTAACAACTGTGATATATTGTCAGCACGAAACAAAAAAATGAACGATTCACATAAAAAAATGTCCTCGACGTCTTCGCTTAAAGGTTATTGACCTTATTGATTGGTTTCTTCTTTAAAAATGCGATTTCAAATGGGAATTTGAATTCTATCTAACTCTTCACACGTTCTGTTCCTTTATATGATAAATAATTTATAAACACACTGTATATAACGTCAAAAACTTTAAGTAAACGTTGAAATAGCTTCAAGACTTAACAACTGTGATAAATTGTCAGCAGGAAACAAAAAAATAAACGAGTCACATAAAAAAATGTCCTCGACGTCTTCACTTAAAGGTTATTGACCTTATTGATTGGTTTTTTCTTTAAAAATGCGATTTCAAATGGGAATTTGAATTCTATCTAACTCTTCACACGTTCTGTTCCTTTATATGATAAATAATTTATAAACACACTGTATATAACGTCAAAAACTTTAAGTAAACGTTGAAATAGCTTCAAGACTTAACAACTGTGATATATTGTCAGCACGAAACAAAAAAATGAACGATTCACATAAAAAAATGTCCTCGACGTCTTCGCTTAAAGGTTATTGACCTTATTGATTGGTTTCTTCTTTAAAAATGCGATTTCAAATGGGAATTTGAATTCTATCTAACTCTTCACACGTTCTGTTCCTTTATATGATAAATAATTTATAAACACACTGTATATAACGTCAAAAACTTTAAGTAAACGTTGAAATAGCTTCAAGACTTAACAACTGTGATATATTGTCAGCACGAAACAAAAAAATGAACGATTCACATAAAAAAATGTCCTCGACGTCTTCGCTTAAAGGTTATTGACCTTATTGATTGGTTTTTTCTTTAAAAATGCGATTTCAAATGGGAATTTGAATTCTATCTAACTCCTCACACGTTCTGTTCCTTTATATGATAAATAATTTATAAACACACTGTATATAACGTCAAAAACTTTAAGTAAACGTTGAAATAGCTTCAAGACTTAACAACTGTGATATATTGTCAGCACGAAACAAAAAAATAAACGAGTCACATAAAAAAATGTCCTCGACGTCTTCACTTAAAGGTTATTGACCTTATTGATTGGTTTCTTCTTTAAAAATGCGATTTTAAATGGGAATTTGTTTTATATCCAACTCCTCACACGTTCTGTTCCTTTATATGATAAATAATTTATAAACACACTGTATATAACGTCAAAAACTTTAAGTAAACGTTGAAATAGCTTCAAGACTTAACAACTGTGATAAATTGTCAGCAGGAAACAAAAAAATAAACGAGTCACATAAAAAAATGTCCTCGACGTCTTCACTTAAAGGTTATTGACCTTATTGATTGGTTTCTTCTTTAAAAATGCGATTTCAAATGGGAATTTGAATTCTATCTAACTCCTCACACGTTCTGTTCCTTTATATGATAAATAATTTATAAACACACTGTATATAACGTCAAAAACTTTAAGTAAACGTTGAAATAGCTTCAAGACTTAACAACTGTGATAAATTGTCAGCAGGAAACAAAAAAATAAACGAGTCACATAAAAAAATGTCCTCGACGTCTTCACTTAAAGGTTATTGACCTTATTAATTGGTTTCTTCTTTAAAAATGCGATTTTAAATGGGAATTTGATTTATATCCAACTCCTCACACGTTCTGTTCCTTTACATGATAAATAATTTATAAACACACTGTATATAACGTCAAAAACTTTAAGTAAACGTTGAAATAGCTTCAAGACTTAACAACTGTGATAAATTGTCAGCACGAAACAAAAAAATGAACGATTCACATAAAAAAATGTCCTCGACGTCTTCGCTTAAAGGTTATTGACCTTATTGATTGGTTTCTTCTTTAAAAATGCGATTTTAAATGGGAATTTGATTTATATCCAACTCTTCACACGTTCTGTTCCTTTACATGATAAATAATTTATAAACACACTGTATATAACGTCAAAAACTTTAAGTAAACGTTGAAATAGCTTCAAGACTTAACAACTGTGATAAATTGTCAGCACGAAACAAAAAAATAAACGAGTTTAATAAAAAAATGTCCTCGACGTCTTCACTTAAAGGTTATTGACCTCATAACGTAGATTATTTTTTTAAAAAAAATTGTAATTCAGTCAAAATACGATTCCATATTAAATTTACTCTACCAGCACCCCGTATACGATCGTGATCTTTGGTTTCTCCCATTACATAATTTATAGTTGCGAAAAATAATAATGTTGTTATGTAATGTCGAATCTATTCGTAGAACTGGTTTACCATCGAGTCAATTTAAATCTAAAATGTTATTAAACTCTGAAAACTAAATACAGATACGTAATTTTCTCATTAACATACGTATCAAACAACCGCTACGAAATTTGTTTTGCAATTCAAAAGACTCAAAATAACATCCGAAGAAGGAACAGCTGGTAATAAATCAACTCCGATTCTTCTTCCCGCGAAACTTTTACTCGATACCCGTTAGACTTCACGCCTTCCTTCCTTTTATAAATAGGATGCGAGTTCAGTTTCGTCAAGCTACAGTTTTTCATAAAAAATATCGAATCGAAGTTTTCGAATCGGTTTTGCGAAAGGCTATTAATTAACTTAGTTTATCCGTCCTGTATAACAACACACATTTTGTAACATGACAACAACGAAACTGTCAAGGTGACTTTGTATCCATCGACGATGTTTGTGTGTCGGGAATTATTGGAATTTTCGATGTTTATTTTAAGAAAAATAAAAAAACCGCTTACTAATACAATATGACACTAATTTGTCCAAGAAAAATTTGACGTGCAAATCAAATTAAATCGATTGTTTGTTTGCTTATTTTCGTTTTAAATTTAATCATGTTTTTTAAGGACGCAAATACATACTATTCGAAGCTCTCCCGTATACAATATCTAATTCGGAATCATACCAGTGTCGTGGGGTTTGGTTTGTAAGATAGTGAGGTTAGGAATTCTAAATATCGAATCAGCCGGAAACGGAGTTATTTTAATGTCCATATATCACCTAATACATATACGGGGTGTCCCATGACGAGTTAAAACTATCTGTATACAAAGTTGTACCAAGAAAATGTACTTTATTTGATGATATTTACATAATTGACTAATGACAGTTATATAACTGTCATTTATTACAAGGCCTACTAAAAGTATACGTAAAAAATTAAAATTCAATAATAATTTAAAACCTCAAATATAAAAAAAGTTTAAATAGGATTAGTAAATACAATTTGATTTGATTTTATTTCACTGACCTTGACAAGATAAAGAAAAATAATTTTTTATTTTTTAGTGCTTGTATCATCGGGTCAAAATAAAATTTAAACCACACCTGGATTTCTGAAAATTTACAGAAAACATTTAATATCTGGATAACGGTAGGGTTTAGGTATAGGAAATTATACATGAAATTGCCTTATTTTTTACCTCTGAATGTATTAAAATAGAAAAAACTGGGTGGTTCTATTTAAAAAAATGGAGTAATTTGATATTTATGAAGTTAAGTTTTGAAAACTTTTTATACACACCCTGTATAAAACCTGTAACTGCAACTTTGTTATTTCAAATAGAACACCCTGTATACTACGACATTTTTGAAATATACGTAATTTTGTCTAAAAACTTTTTTCGAAAAATGCATATTTTTGAGTTATTGATTTTTTTGAAAAAAATTAGACCGTTGCAGACCCTTATAAATTATTTTTTTACGAGGACATCCTTAAAAACATGAAAATAGTTTCTGTTCGGTTGCTTTTAGCAAGATCACATGTATTTGAATATATGTTAAAAAATTCTTCATTTTATATACAGGGTGTGTATAAAAAGTCTTCCAAAGTTCTCTAAAAATTTACAGAAAACATTTAATATCTGGATAACGGTAGAGTTTAGGTATAGGAAATTATACATGAAATTGCCTTATTTTTTACCCCTGAATGTATTAAAATAGAAAAAACCGGGTGGTTATATTTGAAAAAATAAAGAAATTTGATATTTATGAAGTTAAGTTTTGAAAACTTTTTATACACACCTTGTATAAAATAAAAATTTTTTTAACATAGATTCAAATACTTCAGACCTGGATTAAATAAACCGAATAGAAACGATTTTCATATCTTTAAGGGTATTTTCGTAAAAAAATAATTTATAAGGGTCTGTAATAGTTACAAAAAAATTAATAATTCGAAAAATATGCATTTTTAGAAAAAACTTTTTAGACAAAAGTATACTAAAATTTTACGTAGATTTCAAAAATGTATTAATATACAAGGTGTTTCATTTGAAATAACAAAGTTTTGGTGGTTTTGAAAGTTTTTAAAAAGTTCGTATCCGAAAATTTAAACGTAGAAATTTTCATGATTTTACTATAAGTATTTCGCCATAAACAGATAGTTTTAACTCGTCGTGGGACACCCTCTATAACCAAAGTGATAAAAGTACTTGACGTTGCATAACTTATTGTTGTGGGTTCGAATCTAAAATTCGTCATAATCGTTCTAAATTCATACTTGGTCGAAAAATATTAGTTGGAGTCGTTCCAGACTGATGGAAGAGGTCAAGGACATGGTTTATGCAGTGTCAGGTTCCTGGTTCAAGTAGCATAGACTAACCTTTGGAAGACCCTCTTGGAAGTGGCTGCTTGGTACAGTTAAGGTTGAGTTCCATAAGGACCGAGTTGTTGGAGATGATCGAGGATGGTCCAGAACATCTCAGATAAGAAGTTTGTCCTGATAATCGCGAGATAGGAAGACATTGAGGGTCACTGGTTGTTGGAGATGATCGAGGATGGTCCAGAGCATCTCAGATAAGAAGTTTGTCCTGATAATCGCGAGATAGGAAGACATTGAGGGTCACTGGTTGTTGGAGATGATCGAGGATGGTCCAGAACATCTCAGATAAGAAGTTTGTCCTGATAATCGCGAGATAGGAAGACATTGAGGGTCACTGGTTGTTGGAGATGATCGAGGATGGTCCAGAAGATCTCAGATAAGAAGTTTGTCCTGATAATCGCGAGATAGGAAGACATTGAGGGTCACTGGTTGTTGGAAATGATCAAGGATGGTCCAGAAGATCTCAGATAAGAAGTTTGTCCTGATAATCGCGAGATAGGAAGACATTGAGGGTCACTGGTTGTTGGAAATGATCAAGGATGGTCCAAAAGATCTCAGATAAGAAGTTTGTACCGATAACGGCGAGATGGAGAGACACTAAGAGTCATTGGTTGTTGGAAATGATCAAGGATGGTCCAGAAGATCTCAGATAAGAAGTTTGTACCGATAATCGCGAGATAGGAAGACATTGAAGGTCACTGGTTGTTGGAGATGATCGAGGATGGTCCAGAAGATCTCAGATAAGATATTTGTCCCGATAATCGCGAGATAGGAAGACATTGAAGGTCACTGGTTGTTGGAGATGATCAAGGATGGTCCAGAAGATCTCAGATAAGAAGTTTGTCCTGTAGGATCTTTGGAATAGTTGTTTTGGAAATTGCTTTTGTTAATTTAACGTTTCATTGAGTAGTCGCAAGACTTCCTCGCGTGGGTCATCTTCTAATGGTTCTCGTCCCCAGCGAAACTGCTCCACCAAGTCTGTTTTTAATCTGGTGTTCAGTTAAAAAGCGCAGATGCATTAAAAAACGGATCGAAGCAGCGTGTTTAAACTTTTGTATGTATGAGGGTGGTTTGCTGGTAGGGTAACTTTTCTGAGGTCACTTTCTCTACGTTATATTATTAGTTTCCACCATTTTTCTGATGTTATCAATAAAAATTTTTTACAGATCACGATTTTAGATTAGATCAACTGTATCGAATAGCAAATTGTAGATACAATGGACAAAGAGAAAGGAAAATTCAATCCATTGGATAGATCTAATATTTTTTCGTATTTAACTTTCGGGTAAGTATTTTTTTTTTCGTATTATCAACGTATATAACGCGAATTTGTTATTACATCCCTTTAGTCCTTGAAAAAGACAGTTTTTTCAAGAAATGGTTGATCTGTTTCGATAGGAAGCAATCAGCAAAATAGAAAAGCAATTTAGTCAACTTGGTTATGCAAGATACTTGAAAAAGTAGCTGCCAGTACAGTAAGTGATGACACCAAGCTGGATATTAGGCTTGATTTTGAAGAAAACCCATAGGATTCTGGTCGAAAAGCAACTACCAGTTTTCAAGGCTAGACATACATCAATTTTTCGCATATTGGAGAAAAAAGAGATGCATTCTTATAAGATGATACCATTAGCTCAAGTTTAAAAGGTCTAGAATGTCGAATGGTATCAATTTCCAGAGATCTTCGTCTTCTATTTTTGTTCTGGGTGTTACAGGTTTCGTCATCTGCTAAGTGTAGCGTCTTTAGTCCTTGAAAAAGAGAGTTTTTTCAAGAAATGGTTGATCTATTTCGATAGGAAGCAATCAGCAAAATAGAAAAGCATTTTCGTCAACTCGGTCATGTAAGATACTTGAAAAAGTAGCTGCCAGTACGGTAAGTGATGACACCAAGTTGGATATTAGACTTGATTTTGAAGAAAACCCTTGGGTTCTGGTCGATAAGCAGTCCCAAGTCTTCAACGTTAGTCATGCATCAATTTCCAGAGATCTTCGTCTTCTATTTTTGTTCTGGGTGTTACAGGTTTCGTCATCTGCTAAGTGTAGCGTCTTTAGTCCTTGAAAAAGAGAGTTTTTTCAAGAAATGGTTGATCTGTTTCGATAGGAAGCAATCAGCAAAATAGAAAAGCATTTTCGTCAACTCGGTCATGTAAGATACTTGAAAAAGTAGCTGCCAGTACAGTAAGTGATGACACCAAGTTGGATATTAGACTTGATTTTGAAGAAAACCCTTGGGTTCTGGTCGATAAGCAGTCCCAAGTCTTCAACGTTAGTCATGCATCAATTTCCAGAGATCTTCGTCTTCTATTTTTGTTCTGGGTGTTACAGGTTTCGTCATCTGCTAAGTGTAGCGTCTTTAGTCCTTGAAAAAGAGAGTTTTTTCAAGAAATGGTTGATCTGTTTCGATAGGAAGCAATCAGCAAAATAGAAAAGCATTTTCGTCAACTCGGTCATGTAAGATACTTGAAAAAGTAGCTGCCAGTACAGTAAGTGATGACACCAAGTTGGATATTAGACTTGATTTTGAAGAAAACCCTTGGGTTCTGGTCGATAAGCAGTCCCAAGTCTTCAACGTTAGTCATGCATCAATTTCCAGAGATCTTCGTCTTCTATTTTTGTTCTGGGTGTTACAGGTTTCGTCATCTGCTAAGTGTAGCGTCTTTAGTCCTTGAAAAAGAGAGTTTTTTCAAGAAATGGTTGATCTGTTTCGATAGGAAGCAATCAGCAAAATAGAAAAGCATTTTCGTCAACTCGGTCATGTAAGATACTTGAAAAAGTAGCTGCCAGTACAGTAAGTGATGACACCAAGTTGGATATTAGACTTGATTTTGAAGAAAACCCTTGGGTTCTGGTCGATAAGCAGTCCCAAGTCTTCAACGTTAGTCATGCATCAATTTCCAGAGATCTTCGTCTTCTATTTTTGTTCTGGGTGTTACAGGTTTCGTCATCTGCTAAGTGTAGCGTCTTTAGTCCTTGAAAAAGAGAGTTTTTTCAAGAAATGGTTGATCTGTTTCGATAGGAAGCAATCAGCAAAATAGAAAAGCATTTTCGTCAACTCGGTCATGTAAGATACTTGAAAAAGTAGCTGCCAGTACAGTAAGTGATGACACCAAGTTGGATATTAGACTTGATTTTGAAGAAAACCCTTGGGTTCTGGTCGATAAGCAGTCCCAAGTCTTCAACGTTAGTCATGCATCAATTTCCAGAGATCTTCGTCTTCTATTTTTGTTCTGGGTGTTACAGGTTTCGTCATCTGCTAAGTGTAGCGTCTTTAGTCCTTGAAAAAGAGAGTTTTTTCAAGAAATGGTTGATCTGTTTCGATAGGAAGCAATCAGCAAAATAGAAAAGCATTTTCGTCAACTCGGTCATGTAAGATACTTGAAAAAGTAGCTGCCAGTACAGTAAGTGATGACACCAAGTTGGATATTAGACTTGATTTTGAAGAAAACCCTTGGGTTCTGGTCGAAAAGCAGTCCCAAGTCTTCAACGTTAGTCATGCATCAATTTCCAGAGATCTTCGTCTTCTATTTTTGTTCTGGGTGTTACAGGTTTCGTCATCTGCTAAGTGTAGCGTCTTTAGTCCTTGAAAAAGAGAGTTTTTTCAAGAAATGGTTGGTCTGTTTCGATAGGAAGCAATCAGCAAAATAGAAAAGCATTTTCGTCAACTCGGTCATGTAAGATACTTGAAAAAGTAGCTGCCAGTACAGTAAGTGATGACACCAAGTTGGATATTAGACTTGATTTTGAAGAAAACCCTTGGGTTCTGGTCGATAAGCAGTCCCAAGTCTTCAACGTTAGTCATGCATCAATTTCCAGAGATCTTCGTCTTCTATTTTTGTTCTGGGTGTTACAGGTTTCGTCATCTGCTAAGTGTAGCGTCTTTAGTCCTTGAAAAAGAGAGTTTTTTCAAGAAATGGTTGATCTGTTTCGATAGGAAGCAATCAGCAAAATAGAAAAGCATTTTCGTCAACTCGGTCATGTAAGATACTTGAAAAAGTAGCTGCCAGTACAGTAAGTGATGACACCAAGTTGGATATTAGACTTGATTTTGAAGAAAACCCTTGGGTTCTGGTCGATAAGCAGTCCCAAGTCTTCAACGTTAGTCATGCATCAATTTCCAGAGATCTTCGTCTTCTATTTTTGTTCTGGGTGTTACAGGTTTCGTCATCTGCTAAGTGTAGCGTCTTTAGTCCTTGAAAAAGAGAGTTTTTTCAAGAAATGGTTGATCTGTTTCGATAGGAAGCAATCAGCAAAATAGAAAAGCATTTTCGTCAACTCGGTCATGTAAGATACTTGAAAAAGTAGCTGCCAGTACAGTAAGTGATGACACCAAGTTGGATATTAGACTTGATTTTGAAGAAAACCCTTGGGTTCTGGTCGATAAGCAGTCCCAAGTCTTCAACGTTAGTCATGCATCAATTTCCAGAGATCTTCGTCTTCTATTTTTGTTCTGGGTGTTACAGGTTTCGTCATCTGCTAAGTGTAGCGTCTTTAGTCCTTGAAAAAGAGAGTTTTTTCAAGAAATGGTTGATCTGTTTCGATAGGAAGCAATCAGCAAAATAGAAAAGCATTTTCGTCAACTCGGTCATGTAAGATACTTGAAAAAGTAGCTGCCAGTACAGTAAGTGATGACACCAAGTTGGATATTAGACTTGATTTTGAAGAAAACCCTTGGGTTCTGGTCGATAAGCAGTCCCAAGTCTTCAACGTTAGTCATGCATCAATTTCCAGAGATCTTCGTCTTCTATTTTTGTTCTGGGTGTTACAGGTTTCGTCATCTGCTAAGTGTAGCGTCTTTAGTCCTTGAAAAAGAGAGTTTTTTCAAGAAATGGTTGATCTGTTTCGATAGGAAGCAATCAGCAAAATAGAAAAGCATTTTCGTCAACTCGGTCATGTAAGATACTTGAAAAAGTAGCTGCCAGTACAGTAAGTGATGACACCAAGTTGGATATTAGACTTGATTTTGAAGAAAACCCTTGGGTTCTGGTCGATAAGCAGTCCCAAGTCTTCAACGTTAGTCATGCATCAATTTCCAGAGATCTTCGTCTTCTATTTTTGTTCTGGGTGTTACAGGTTTCGTCATCTGCTAAGTGTAGCGTCTTTAGTCCTTGAAAAAGAGAGTTTTTTCAAGAAATGGTTGATCTGTTTCGATAGGAAGCAATCAGCAAAATAGAAAAGCATTTTCGTCAACTCGGTCATGTAAGATACTTGAAAAAGTAGCTGCCAGTACAGT
Source organism: Diorhabda carinulata (assembly GCF_026250575.1). Lineage (NCBI taxonomy): Eukaryota > Metazoa > Arthropoda > Insecta > Coleoptera > Chrysomelidae > Diorhabda > Diorhabda carinulata. The sequence continues at coordinate 1,966,401 of NC_079468.1, forward strand.
AAGTGATGACACCAAGTTGGATATTAGACTTGATTTAGAAGAAAACCCTTGGGTTCTGGTCGAAAAGCAGTCCCAAGTCTTCAACGTTAGTCATGCATCAATTTCCAGAGATCTTCGTCTTCTATTTTTGTTCTGGGTGTTACAGGTTTCGTCATCTGCTAAGTGTAGCGTCTTTAGTCCTTGAAAAAGAGAGTTTTTTCAAGAAATGGTTGATCTGTTTCGATAGGAAGCAATCAGCAAAATAGAAAAGCAATTTAGTCAACTTGGTTATGCAAGATACTTGAAAAAGTAGCTGCCAGTACAGTAAGTGATGACACCAAGTTGGATATTAGACTTGATTTTGAAGAAAACCCTTGGGTTCTGGTCGATAAGCAGTCCCAAGTCTTCAACGTTAGTCATGCATCAATTTCCAGAGATCTTCGTCTTCTATTTTTGTTCTGGGTGTTACAGGTTTCGTCATCTGCTAAGTGTAGCGTCTTTAGTCCTTGAAAAAGAGAGTTTTTTCAAGAAATGGTTGATCTGTTTCGATAGGAAGCAATCAGCAAAATAGAAAAGCATTTTCGTCAACTCGGTCATGTAAGATACTTGAAAAAGTAGCTGCCAGTACAGTAAGTGATGACACCAAGTTGGATATTAGACTTGATTTTGAAGAAAACCCTTGGGTTCTGGTCGATAAGCAGTCCCAAGTCTTCAACGTTAGTCATGCATCAATTTCCAGAGATCTTCGTCTTCTATTTTTGTTCTGGGTGTTACAGGTTTCGTCATCTGCTAAGTGTAGCGTCTTTAGTCCTTGAAAAAGAGAGTTTTTTCAAGAAATGGTTGATCTGTTTCGATAGGAAGCAATCAGCAAAATAGAAAAGCATTTTCGTCAACTCGGTCATGTAAGATACTTGAAAAAGTAGCTGCCAGTACAGTAAGTGATGACACCAAGTTGGATATTAGACTTGATTTTGAAGAAAACCCTTGGGTTCTGGTCGATAAGCAGTCCCAAGTCTTCAACGTTAGTCATGCATCAATTTCCAGAGATCTTCGTCTTCTATTTTTGTTCTGGGTGTTACAGGTTTCGTCATCTGCTAAGTGTAGCGTCTTTAGTCCTTGAAAAAGAGAGTTTTTTCAAGAAATGGTTGATCTGTTTCGATAGGAAGCAATCAGCAAAATAGAAAAGCATTTTCGTCAACTCGGTCATGTAAGATACTTGAAAAAGTAGCTGCCAGTACAGTAAGTGATGACACCAAGTTGGATATTAGACTTGATTTTGAAGAAAACCCTTGGGTTCTGGTCGAAAAGCAGTCCCAAGTCTTCAACGTTAGTCATGCATCAATTTCCAGAGATCTTCGTCTTCTATTTTTGTTCTGGGTGTTACAGGTTTCGTCATCTGCTAAGTGTAGCGTCTTTAGTCCTTGAAAAAGAGAGTTTTTTCAAGAAATGGTTGATCTGTTTCGATAGGAAGCAATCAGCAAAATAGAAAAGCATTTTCGTCAACTCGGTCATGTAAGATACTTGAAAAAGTAGCTGCCAGTACAGTAAGTGATGACACCAAGTTGGATATTAGACTTGATTTTGAAGAAAACCCTTGGGTTCTGGTCGAAAAGCAGTCCCAAGTCTTCAACGTTAGTCATGCATCAATTTCCAGAGATCTTCGTCTTCTATTTTTGTTCTGGGTGTTACAGGTTTCGTCATCTGCTAAGTGTAGCGTCTTTAGTCCTTGAAAAAGAGAGTTTTTTCAAGAAATGGTTGATCTGTTTCGATAGGAAGCAATCAGCAAAATAGAAAAGCAATTTAGTCAACTTGGTTATGCAAGATACTTGAAAAAGTAGCTGCCAGTACAGTAAGTGATGACACCAAGTTGGATATTAGACTTGATTTTGAAGAAAACCCTTGGGTTCTGGTCGATAAGCAGTCCCAAGTCTTCAACGTTAGTCATGCATCAATTTCCAGAGATCTTCGTCTTCTATTTTTGTTCTGGGTGTTACAGGTTTCGTCATCTGCTAAGTGTAGCGTCTTTAGTCCTTGAAAAAGAGAGTTTTTTCAAGAAATGGTTGATCTGTTTCGATAGGAAGCAATCAGCAAAATAGAAAAGCATTTTCGTCAACTCGGTCATGTAAGATACTTGAAAAAGTAGCTGCCAGTACAGTAAGTGATGACACCAAGTTGGATATTAGACTTGATTTTGAAGAAAACCCTTGGGTTCTGGTCGATAAGCAGTCCCAAGTCTTCAACGTTAGTCATGCATCAATTTCCAGAGATCTTCGTCTTCTATTTTTGTTCTGGGTGTTACAGGTTTCGTCATCTGCTAAGTGTAGCGTCTTTAGTCCTTGAAAAAGAGAGTTTTTTCAAGAAATGGTTGATCTGTTTCGATAGGAAGCAATCAGCAAAATAGAAAAGCATTTTCGTCAACTCGGTCATGTAAGATACTTGAAAAAGTAGCTGCCAGTACAGTAAGTGATGACACCAAGTTGGATATTAGACTTGATTTTGAAGAAAACCCTTGGGTTCTGGTCGATAAGCAGTCCCAAGTCTTCAACGTTAGTCATGCATCAATTTCCAGAGATCTTCGTCTTCTATTTTTGTTCTGGGTGTTACAGGTTTCGTCATCTGCTAAGTGTAGCGTCTTTAGTCCTTGAAAAAGAGAGTTTTTTCAAGAAATGGTTGATCTGTTTCGATAGGAAGCAATCAGCAAAATAGAAAAGCATTTTCGTCAACTCGGTCATGTAAGATACTTGAAAAAGTAGCTGCCAGTACAGTAAGTGATGACACCAAGTTGGATATTAGACTTGATTTAGAAGAAAACCCTTGGGTTCTGGTCGAAAAGCAGTCCCAAGTCTTCAACGTTAGTCATGCATCAATTTCCAGAGATCTTCGTCTTCTATTTTTGTTCTGGGTGTTACAGGTTTCGTCATCTGCTAAGTGTAGCGTCTTTAGTCCTTGAAAAAGAGAGTTTTTTCAAGAAATGGTTGATCTGTTTCGATAGGAAGCAATCAGCAAAATAGAAAAGCATTTTCGTCAACTCGGTCATGTAAGATACTTGAAAAAGTAGCTGCCAGTACAGTAAGTGATGACACCAAGTTGGATATTAGACTTGATTTTGAAGAAAACCCTTGGGTTCTGGTCGATAAGCAGTCCCAAGTCTTCAACGTTAGTCATGCATCAATTTCCAGAGATCTTCGTCTTCTATTTTTGTTCTGGGTGTTACAGGTTTCGTCATCTGCTAAGTCTAGCGTTTTCAGGTGTTTGTTGAGGCGACAGTGCCCCGATGGAACTCCTGTTAATATTCGTAGATTAGGTTACTACATACTCTAGTTATAATGTCCCAGAAGTGTCTCAACCCCCGTAGGTTGGCCCAATAATTGGTTTTGCACCAATCTACCTTCTTTTCCAATACTTCTTCCATTGTTCTGTAGCTGATACCCCAGAAGGGTTCGGGTCCAATGAAGGGCTTGTCTGCCCCCGCTTTAACGAGCTTATCAGCTAAAAATGTTAATGTTTGGGCAGTTTTTTCATTATTCGTATAGGACAGAATTTAACCGCGACAAACTGTATAATGATATTCGTTCTGAACCAATAAATTTCCGTTTCTGTCGACATATTGATTGTTTTATGTTTTAGATACATACTGGAATTAATTAAAAAAGGTTGGAAACACGATTTAAATGAAAGTGATTTATTTGGATTGCCCGAACGATGTAAATCAAAAAGGAACGGGGAAATCGCGTTGAAAAAATGGCAGGAAAATACTTCGCTATTGAAATTATCGTTGAACAAATTTGCGGCATTTTATATTTTATTATCTCTGGCGCATATCATTTGGACGGAAGTACGAAGGTAATTATTGCCGTTTCGACGGTTTTGCGTCTCATCAGAGCGGCGTAACAATAAGTTTCTTCACTCAATCGACACTCAATCTTTTATTTCAGCGTTTTACGGCCTTACGGAATCAGCAAATTGATATCTTTCTTCGACAAAAACCAAAGATCGATATCGGAAACGGAAGCATACTATTGCGCCAGCATAGTGATCTTCATGAAATTTTTCCAATTCATATTCCAATCGAACATTCAAATATTCGAAGTCAAATTTTTATTACAAATAAAAACAACGTTGCAATCTCTACTTTACGATAAAATGTTAAAATTATCGTCCACGTCTGTTTCGGATACGAATTCCGGTAACCTAATCACAGTAATGACTAAAGATATATCGATTATCGAAGGAAATCTTTGGGTGGTTAAGGATTTCGTCATATTCCTCGTTCAAACTACGACTGTGTTTTATTTGCTGTGGAAAAAACTCGGCAACGCCGCTTTTATAGCGGTGGGAATGTTCGCGTTAGCCTTACCCGTACAAGGTAAGTCCTGCTACTATCATTCTGCTTAATCTACGTGAAACTCTTTTCTTCTTATTCTTCCTTCTTGTATGGTTGGTTTTAAAACGGTTTCTTCTTCAGTTTCGACCTCCTGGATGTCTTTCGTGGTCTCTTCTTCGCCATCATCATCACCATCATCATCATCATCATCATCAACAAGCCTTTCAATCGCATGTGGATTATGGCTTCGTTTGTTTTGGCTACTTTTGGCTGCTTTTTTTGATATTTTCCATTCTTTTCTTCTTACTCGGTCCAATGTTTTTCCCGAGCTTCGCCTGAAAGCCTCTGGTCTTCAAAAATTGTCTCGTTTTTGATGTATAAGTCATTGTCGCTTTGTAAGTTCGTTTCTTCGTATCCGAAGACACCCCTCGACCTTATCTGCTCTAACTATTCGTCCTCTGTCTTCTCCTTCTACGTCTCCGTAACTGGTTCAGTCAATATTCAAAAATCGGTTGGATCAGCTGTAATACCAGGTCGTTTGTAAACGAGTTTAAACCTGTTGGGTGGTCGTTCGATCTGATCGCCAAAAGGACCCGCCAGATGTCGCGCGGATTTCAGTTTCTCGAGGTTAAAGTGATGATAAAGCGGTTGGTCAACTTTCTTTAGCTTTGGTGGGTGGTTCATAGCTGAATCTTTTTGGCGGGATATATAACGGATGCTTATTTATGTTTCAAGGTTTTCTGTGCGCGTTAATAAGTAAATTGAGGCTCAAAGTGGGACGAAATTCCGACGAAAGACTGCAAATAACGCAAGAGACTCTATCTGCCATTAGAGTAATCAAAATGTACGCGTGGGAAACTTTTTTTATCGGGAAAATATCGGAAGCTAGAAAGTAGGTAACATTATTATTATTATCTAATGTTTTTATGATCTATTTTTGTTTTCTTTCGAGTTATTCGAATCAGTTTCTCTTCGACAATAATCCCTTAACGCGTTTTCGTACCAAAATCCTTGATGTCGTCCTTCCGAAACCTTTAAATCTCGTCGAAATCGTTTCCATTAAATCCACGTTTAGAATCAACAAGATAATTCGTCGTTTGAGCCTCAGATGGGGTTAATAATCAAATTGGACGCCACCAGCTTCTTAAAAAAGAAGCGGAGAAGCTATGGAGGTTAGAAATCCTGCATCAGGACCTCAAATCTGAAAAAAATGAGACAGCTTCGAATAAAATCGACTTGAGAAACTTATTCGGTCCATGAAAAAGTAATTCGAAGCAATTTTTCATATTTATGATGGATAAAATGGTAAAGAAAATGTCCACTAACGTATAACGAGTTAAAATTAGTCGAAAGGATATTTTTTTGTGAAGCTGGAAAATTTACGTGGCACAAAAAGCTTCTAGCAAAAAATTTCTATGAAAAATTCGGTAAACGGTCGTCCAGTACGCGGCGCGTCGGTAACAGAGCCCGTTTTTAACAATTTAGAGAGTGCGTTGCCGGATTTATGCCGGATTTTATTTTTTTGAGCTAATTTGGTACCGAAATAGGCTAATATTGAGAATATGTTTGCAATCTCTTGATATTTATGTTCGATTTTAGGAAAGAATTGGCGGCGCTATTGAAAATGGTCTTTATCAATTTTCTAATAGTAATAATCGGTATTTTTTTGTCTTCCCTCGTATTTCTCGCGCTGATATTGTCGTACATCTGGTTGGGCAACGAAACCAACACCGAACTTATTTTTTACGTTCAAAGTTTATTCCACGAAATCACAATGGCGATGGGCATAATGATTCCCTTAAATATGGGCAGAACGGCGGAGCTGGTAGCGTCTTTAAATAGAATAAACGCAGTGTTCGGATGCCAAGAGATCTCTAAAATAGAGAGGATTTATAAAGAGGCCCTTATAGATATAAATAATGTTACTGTGGAAGTGAAAGATAAGAAAGTTCTTGATGATGTATCTTTAAAGATCTCGAAACCAGGATTACATGTTATTACGGGCGTGGTTGGAGCCGGGAAAAGCTCCATTTTTAAGGTTATTATCGGACTCCATCATTTATCGGAAGGTAAGTGTGACAACACCGCATCTAGATGGATTACGCTAATTTTTCCCATTTCTCTAAATTTAGGACAAAAAATATCTTTGGCAACACAGCGTTATGGTAATTTTTTTTTCATTTCATTTCATTAAATCTTCACATTCGGAGAAAATTTACGTTTGGCAACGTTTTACGAGCATCATCTGGTTATCAGAGATTACAATTAGATTTGGCAACAACCAAAACACTTTCTTTTATCCATATAAGAGAAAAAAACAGTTTGACAACGTCGCAATCGTCGTATGTTTCAGTATGAAATATTTTGTGCGGTATACAACTGTTTGAAACTTGGCAACACCCTAATCTCAGTTTGTTACAGTTTGCTACAATCATATGTTTCAGTATAACAAAAATTTTTTTTCCCAAATCTTGAAGAAAATGTATTTGGCATCATTGCAATAGCTAAGTTTCTGTTTGACATTTGGCAACACTTAAATTCTTATGTATACTATTTTAAGAATCCTTTTATTCTCTTTATAAAGAAAAAACTTTCGCCAGTTTCGCCAAGATTATTCATTTTTCCCCAGATCCAGGTAAAAACTACTTTTGGCGTCGCCACAATTTTTAACTATTTCTATTTAAGCATTTGGCAACACTCAAATCGAATTTGTTCTTTTTTCTTTACCCATATTTGGCTACAAACTACTTTTGGCAACATCACAATATTCATATTTTTTTCCTTTTTCCCTTGATAAGTAAAAAAAAAACAGATTTGGCAACACCGCCATTGTTGTATGTTTCGGTATCTTCTATTTCCTCAGATTTAGGTACAAACTACTTTTGGCAACATCACAATATTCAAATTTTTTTCCTTTTCCACTTGATAAGTAAAAAAACAGATTTGACAACACCGCCATTGTTATATGTTTCAATTTGACAACTTCTATTTCCCTAGATTTGGGTACAAACTACTTTTGACAACACCGCAGTATTCATAATTTTTTTCCTTTTTCCCAGATTAAGGAAAAAAAAAAAGATTTGACAACGCCCCCATCGTTATATGTGTCGGATTGACATCTCCAGATAAGGAGAGAAAAAAACAGATCCGACAACGTCGCCATTGTTATATGTTTCCGATTCACAATTTTTATTTCCCCAAATTTGGGTATAAAGTACGTTTGGCATCACTGCAGTTTTCATATATTTCTTTGTAAATATTTGATGACACTAAATGCATCGAAATGTCAATAATATGTGTATAACAATTCGTTAAATTCTCGACATATATAAAAAATACACGTTTGGCAACATCGCAGCGTCGATTTTTTCGTTTTCTAAAGCTGGTCCAAACTTTCCCTGAACTATTTTCCTAATTGATTTGCATATATTAAAAAATTGTATATCTATTCATGATTATAGGATATGAAAAAATCAATTTTCTACAGTTTCTTCTTCTTTTTTAACGAAACTTGTTTCTAGATTCGATTTTATTTGTAATTGCAATAAAATTTTCTAAAACAACTTTCTCTGGAATCACTAAAAACCTCATAAAACTCTTTCACTTTAAACCGTCGCATTTAAGGCGGAATTTTATTTATGAAATGAAAATTTCAAATAAATTTGCCAGTTTGTATAATTTCCCTTAACAACTGGTAACAGGCAGTAGCCCGCCGTTACCACTGAACAAAACAAAATTTATTTAAATTAGCCTGTCAACATCCACTTCGGGAAAAAAAATACTAACGATTATTTTCCTTGAAACAACGGAAGGAAAAGAACTTTATATAAAAGAATGTGTTTTTGTTTAGCTGCTAATAATATTTTCCACACACTAGGAAATTTCAAATTAAAAATTCCGTGGGAATCTGTGCTACTACACACACACATTAACTAAATCTATGCTGCTCAATTATAAAGAAAAAAACGTTAAATTTGGGTAAAGATTTTGGGTTTATCATTAGTTATATATTTCCATATGTGCCTATGTGTGCTAAAGAAATTATTCAAGGTCAAGTGTCAAAAATTTTTTAACCTATTTATTATATACCTATCGTAACTTTCCATCTTTAAAACACGATATCTCAAAAATGGCGATTCTTAGCTAAAAAAGTATAAGAACAGTTTTTGTAGACATTTTTTTTATCTACTATTTTTGTCTTATCTATTTTTTCGATACAACTTAACACTTTATGTAAAAAATCGAAAAAAAAAACACCAAAAATTTGATATTTGAGTTTGAATTACTTTTTTGGTACAAGCGGGATTGATGCGACCATTGCGGGAAAGCAAATTAAGTTAGGTTATGTTAGATTTAGGTTAGGTTAGATTTAGGTTTAAAAAATAACAAGCAACTACATTTATCTTATCTTATCACAACTTGTTTTCGAGATATGAATGTGGATGTCAGAGAATATATATTTTTTGAAGGTTATTGTAAACTTGGAGGGAGTATATCGTTCGCAGCGCAGGAACCTTGGTTGTTCCCATCAACCATTAAAAACAACATCTTGTTTGGTGAAAAATACGACAAAGGTCGTTACGAAGAGATTCTAAAAATCTGCGGACTCGATTACGATTTGTCCTTCTTGAAAAACGGCGACGAGACAATTATCGCAGAAGCCGGAATCAATTTAAGCAAAGGACAACAAGCTAGGATCAATTTAGCTAGATGCGTTTATAAAAAAAGTGACATTTATTTATTGGACGATCCTCTAAATGCTTTGGATGCTAATGTACAAGATGTTATTTTCACCGAGTGTATTCAGAAGTTTTTGAAAGACAAAATTTGTATTTTGATATCTCAAAATCCAAAACATATTAACCAAGCTGATGATATATTTACGTTGAGTCATGGAAAGTTGGTAAGTAATATTCACCATTTATATAAATACGTATTAGCATCGAAATCAATCAGTACCAAAACAACAGTGAACGTGAACCTGATGACTTTCCGAACATTCTGATTTTGACCGAGTTAAACCGAAAAGACTTTAAATCGCCAATTCAATCATCTTTAATATACAAAATTTTTTATATTACGTAATCTATTTGAGGAGGGCAAAGAGAAGAAATAGTATCTCATATGGGAGAAAAGTTGAAAACGAGTCCTGCTTTATACGATAAATAACAATTAAAAACCAAAATGGCGCTGCGCAGACAGGTTATTGTATGAAACAAAAATTATATTAAATTTTTTACTCGGTATACTTCAATTCATCTACAATTACTAATAGAAGAATTGAAGTATGTCGAGTAAAAAAATTAATATAATTTTTAACTCAATCAGTTGTACAAAAGTGTAAAAACAGAGTATAAATAATATTCGACGCTTCCTTTTGAATCAACCCTGATGCTAATATCTAATTCTACATACATTTTTCATATACAGAGATTCTCCCTACACTTCATAGTTTATGAGTGGATTCATGAGCGTTACAATTTTTTTTAAATACATTAAATCCTGTTCAAACTTAAAACACTTACCTAGGTTGTTTAAAGTGGACGAAAAAACTCCATTCAGTCACAATTATTCATTAAAATAAGCACAGTAATTTCTTGAAACTGAATATTTTTGACACTACACACTTTTTTCAATTGACATTAGATGTATATTTCATGTTTAAGATTAATTAGTTTAAACTTAATTGCTCATTCTTTATAACACACACCATTCTTTTATGTCAACTGTACGTTGAGTTGATCCCTGTCGAACATCTCGCTCAGAGCACGTGTGAATCACGTGGCACTTCACGATGTGATTGGTTGTCAATCATCTCTATTAAGCGCCATTATAATTGAAGGGGAAATATTTGGCGCGTAATCCTAACATAACATTAGAACGCTTTCGTAGATTACAATATTATTCAAGCGGGTATTAATTAAGATTATGTTAAATGTTTTTCGTTCTATTTTTGGATTTAATTCAAATCACTTATAACTGTGTTTTCTCTCGATATTGTGATCGGTTTTGTGTTTATGCCAATGATTTCGAAGATGGAGTAGAAATCTACAGTACAAAAGAAATAATTAGCCTAGGAAAAATTGAAGCCAGTTAACAGACGGTTTTTTCAGGTAGGAGATACCGAAACTTTCTATCCATCATGTGATATAGTTGAAACATTAAATGATGTAGTTGATAAGCATAGGGAATTAAGTACGATCGTTACTGATCAAAATGAAGATAGTAGATACGCTGATGAAAATTTATATAAAGAAATTAATAATTCTGGAAAAATTAGTGCCGATGTTTATAAATCGTATTTGAAATTTGGAGGAGGATATTTGTTTTTCGCTTCGATTATGATTGTTTTTACTATGAGAGAAGGGTCGCACTTTGTTGGAGAAAAAATTAAAACAAAATGGTGAGTAGCTTATATTTATTTATTTGTATTAAAAATTATAACCAAATATTTTGTGCCAGCATCTTATTTTACAGTTATTTTTAGTGGGTTTGGTTTTATATACTTTAAATTGTTTAATTGAAAAATAAAAGTAATTGTTAATTATAATAAAATCTTGTATTTACTCAGGTAGTTCAAAAACTTTTCGTCTCATGAAAACTAATAGTCATGCTGCTATTATCCACATAGTACAAAGTGAACAGTAATTTATAATACAAGTTATCTCGATATATTTACGAGGGGATAGTACCTTAGTCCCTTTATTAATTATTTAAATAAGTATAATTGAATTTTCATTAGTCCGGGAGCTTAGCTTGCGAACAAAACTTAGAACAATTTTTTAGATATACAGATAGTACAGTGAAAATACAAAAATCGATTTGATATTTTATGGAAATATAGAGGAAATGCTTTTTGAGAAGTTGGGGTTTTCAAATTTAGGAAAGTCAAAATGGTGGTTCAAAATTTTGCCATTACTTTGACGTTCGTTATTTTAGCTTGTAATTATTGTATAATGAAAGTTTTTTTTTCAAAATGTGTATTTTATGAGTGTTTTTTGTTTTATAATCTAAATTAGAAGTCAAAATTGATTTTTCAACTATAAAATTCGAAAAAACTAGAAAGATTTATAATTTTTTTTTTAGTTTAAGAGGTAATAATATTTGTAAATAAAATTTTGTTGATATTTTTTTCAAACTACACATTTTTTATCTCGATTGCAGCAAACTGCGTCTCAAAATTGTTAATATTCACAAAATTGAGCAAATATTGAAAAAAACTCAAGTTTACACGTCCGCCATTTTGAATTTTTAAAATTAGTAAACACCAATTTTTCCAGAAACATTTCCTCTACGTCCCCACACAATATCGATTTGATATCATTATTTTTACTGTAAAATTTTTATAAATCTAAAAATTTTCAAAAAATTGAGGATTAAAAATTTTTTTTGGGTATCTATTTTCCACATTTTATTGAACTACAATTATTTTTCCAGGATAGATCTTCAAGCAACCAACAGCACCACTTATCTACTTCTCTTGGGCGGACCATACGACAAAGAAGACTGCTTAAAGCTATACACTATAGTCGTACTCATAACCTCAATGTTCACTTTGATAAATCTCTATATTTTATTGAGATTCTGCAGAAACGCTTCTTATAACGTTCACAAAGCTATGATCAACCGTATATTAACGTCAGTTATGACGTTTTTTGATACTAACTATTTGGGAAACGTCGTAAACAGATTTTCTTATGATTTGAATATCATCGACGAGAAACTCCCCACTTTATTCCTGCACTTACTTAGGGTAAGTACTCTTAAAAAAAAAACTCCTAATTTCTTTTGAATTTTCACAATCTTACCCTGCGTGGATCCTGCTACTACTGCTTTAGCTACAAAGGCAACTCTAATAAATTCGATTTCAACTGGTACTGAACCGCATCAGCATCATCCTCACTCAGTTAGAACGTTCTGACACACCACCAAGAACCATTCATACCCAGTAAAGTACATAGTACTATTCTGAAGAGAAGAAGAGGACAGCTAAACACTTATATACACCTCAAAGAAGTAGGTTTAGATTGGAGGATGATGGGATGTTCTTCCCGGAAGGATTCGTTGTTTGATGAGTGAATTCTGAAAGGATCTATTGTGGGTGTGAAGAATTTAGAGCAATTTATTGACATGCTATCATATTTTCGTTGTGGTTCAATGTTCAAAGTGCTATCACACATAAATATGTCAACATTTTATATTGGTATCAAAAAAAAACTTCAAGAAAATATCAATTTCGCAAATTGTGGGTCTTTAATGTGAAGAAAAACTAGTCAAAAGTCAATCGCGGTTAATCTGCCGCGTACGAACCGTCGGTATGTATACCGTATCGTGTGAGCGGGCTCTAACGATTCATTATTTAAACGCGTGTCAGAGTTTTAATTTTTTTTATCCAAATCATTGCGCGAATTTATGTTAAATTATTTTATTGATTTCGTTGTTCGAGGCAATTAACAGTACGGCTGTTTTCCAGGTGGCATTTTTCTGCTTAGGGAGCATCGTTCTTATAGCAACAGTTAACTGGATATTTCTTTTCCCTTCTGTAATTTTCATCGTCCTGGTCGTGATATTTAGGATCCTCTATATTAAAACAGCACGTAATTTGAAAAGGCTGGAGGCGGCAAGTGAGTATAATTCATTTTTTACAAATTAAATTTGTGAGAGTCGCTTTGAATTTGGTCGGAGGACGAAGGGGGGACTAATCGATTAATTTTTTCGATGAAAAACTCCAAATTATCACGTGATTTGTTGATGATAAACATTGTATCAGTTTTTTTGTATGTATTTCGGTGTATCTATTCAAAAATATTCGGAGCCACGTCAGATTTAGTTGAAAAATGACTTTTCTATTGACAGCTGATGTGTGGAACTAACCTCACTTTTAAGTGAAGCTTTTTGGGGAATTTTGGAAATCTCTTTCATTTTGGATCGTACAAAAAAATTATATTTATCAAAATTGTAGGAATTTTTATGCTCTACAACATGATGAAAACATATTTCCAAAAAGAAATTGTTTAACCTGTAAATTGTCAAATATTGATTGAAATTTGTTTTAGGGATGCGCCAGGAATAGTGGAAATGATATAATCAAATTGAAAATGTATGAAAATATAAAAGAAACGTTCCTTAAAAATTTTCAAAATTCAAAATGGCGGCTCAAAATTCCTTACGTGCGAATTTTTTTTTCGTGTGGAACTAACCTCACTTTTAAGTGAAGCTTTTAAGCACTGTTTGGGGAATTTTGGAAATCTCTTTCATTTTGGATCGTACAAAAAAATTATATTTATCAAAATTGTAGGAATTTTTATGCTCTACAACATGATGAAAACATATTTCCGAAAAAAAATTGTTTAACCTCTAAATTGTGAAATATTGATTGAAAATTTGTTTTAGGGATGCGCCAGGAATAGTGGAAATGATATAATCAAATTGATAATGTATGAAAATATAAAAGAAATGTTCCTTAAAAATTTTTAAAATTCAAAATGGCGGCTCAAAATTCCTTTTTTTTCAAAATGTGTGTTTTTTGAAAGCCTATCCAACTATGATTCACACCGAGACTTGAAATAAATTTTTCAATAATAAATTTCGAAAAAATTTTTTTAGATTATCCATTACAAATAAATTGTTACAAAAATCGTTTATACTGTATATTAAACTACATTTTTCCCTCTGTAGATTGCAGAAAACCGCGTCTCAAAATTGCTAATATTAATGAAATTATCAGCGAAAGAAAAATATATATTCAAATTCAGTTTACGCGGCCGCCATTTTGAATATTCAAAATTTCAAAACGCCAACTTATTCAAAAAGATTTTCTTTATATTTACGTATAATATCAATTTGATTATGTCATTTTTATAATACCTGAAACATAAATAAAAAAAATTTCAAATTCGTTATCAATTTACAAAAAATCGGGGGTTGAACAATTTTTTTTGGAAATCTAGTATTGTCATGTTGTAGAGCACAAAATTTCCTACAATTTTGATATGAACAATTTTCTTGTACGAGCAAAAATGAAAGAAATATCACCGTAAACGAATCAAATGTCGAGTTTCCCGAATAATGGAAATTGGAATTTATTAGAAAATTCGAGATAATACTTATAATATCTCGTTTTCGAAAATAATCATCACAAATAAATAAAAACACGAATTATATTAGAAAATTTGAAAAAGTGAGGTTAGTTCGACACTAAACCAAACATTAGTTGATAGAAAAATTATTTTTCGACTGCAAGCTTCATTGGAATTCATTTTCAGTACCATATACTTCTTTTGGTCTGTTTATAAATTCAATTCAAACGTTTTCTCTAAAAAAATCCCTACAAATGAAATCTGGTATTCATTGGTATGGTTCTGGGTCAATTAAACCACCACGGTATCAAAAATCCAATCAAATTCTTAACGATTAAAAAGCAAGCGATTGTTTCACTTCGAATATTTATTTCTCTTTGCAAATAGCTTCTCCATAGCTGGTTTGTTAGCGAAGAAACCCGATAGTAATTTACTCTCGACAACGTTAATTAATGAAATTATATTTCCAGCTAGGAGCCCTTTAGTGGGCCACATTAATTCTACCCTCGAAGGTTTGTCAACTATCAGGGCGTTTGACGCCGAAAAAATGCTGACAGATGAATTTTATCGACATCAAGATTTGTATTCGTCGGCAGTTTTCACAACCAAATTGTCCCATGCCGGTCTTGGGTTTTATATGGGAACACTAAGCGCGACCTTTTCTACCATTATCATAGCCAAATTTTTGTTCTTTCCAGACGGTGAGTCACTTAATTTTCCACTATTTATATTCTTATTTCCATCGAAATGTTCACTGCCATAAAATATATTTTCAACGGGGAAAACTCATAATTTTGTTTGGGTTTGTAGAAAAAATAACGTACATAACTAGATAGAAAGTAATTTTCTCATAAAACCGTGTTAACTGTAGTATTCTCAACTGCTACTGGTTCGACTTGTTTTCATCGGCGATTTTTTTCATTCTTAAGTCGTCGACACGATTTTCAAATACTCAATTTACTAATTTCATAAATTCACATTATTATCCTTATCAGTTCGCCAGGATAACGTTAAATGGTGTCTTTGGATTTTAATTTTACAGAATTTCAACGATCTGTCGGACTAAAATATTGCACCATCGTCAAAAATCGATGAAATAATACGAATTTCTTCAGTTAGTATTATTATCACTGCCAGGTTCATCAGGATGGTATCCGAAGGATCTTTAGACTCGATTTGTACTGATTGCTAACTATATAACGAATGGATAATGTTGCACAGTCATCAATAATCGATAAAGTAAACTAATTTCATAAATTCGTATCATTATCTTCATCAGGAACATCAAAATTGTTAGTAATACAACCAATGGACTCGGGTTTTGTCGTCCTTGGACGTTCTGGTAGATCAAAATGATGCAGGACCGTCAAGAATAGATGGAAACATACTAATTTCATAAATTCGTATCATTATCTTCATCAGGAACATCAAAATTGTTAGTAATACAACCAATGGACTCGGGTTTTGTCGTCCTTGGACGTTCTGGTAGATCAAAATGATGCAGGACCGTCAAGAATAGATGGAAACATACTAATTTCATAAATTCGTATCATCATCTTCATCAGGAACATCAGGATTGTTAGTAATACAATCAATGGACTCGAGTTTTGTCGTCCTTGGACGTTCTGGTAGATCAAAATGATGCAGGACCGTCAAGAATCGATGGAAACACACTAATTTCGTAAATTCGTATCATTATCTTCATCAGGAACATCAGGATTGTTAGTAATACAATCCATGGACTTGAGTTTTGCCGTCTTTGGACGTTCTGGTATATCAAAATGATGCAGGACCGTCAAGAATCCATGGAAACACACTAATTTCGTAAATTCGTATCATTATCTTCATCAGGAACATCAGGATTGTTAGTAATACAATCCATGGACTAGAGTTTTGCCGTCCTTGGACGTTCTGGTAGATCAAAATGATGCAGGACCGTCAAGAATCGATGGAAACACACTAATTTCATAAATTCGTATCATTATCTTCATCAGGAACATCAGGATTGTTAGTAATACAATCCATGGACTAGAGTTTTGCCGTCCTTGGACGTTCTGGTAGATCAAAATGATGCAGGACCGTCAAGAATCGATGGAAACACACTAATTTCATAAATTCGTATCATTATCTTCATCAGGAACATCAGGATTGTTAGTAATACAATCCATGGACTAGAGTTTTGCCGTCCTTGGACGTTCTGGTAGATCAAAATGATGCAGGACCGTCAAGAATCGATGGAAACACACTAATTTCGTAAATTCGTATCATTATCTTCATCAGGAACATCAGGATTGTTAGTAATACAATCCATGGACTAGAGTTTTGCCGTCCTTGGACGTTCTGGTAGATCAAAATGATGCAGGACCGTCAAGAATCGATGGAAACACACTAATTTCATAAATTCGTATCATTATCTTCATCAGGAACTTCAGGATTGTTAGTAATACAATCAATGGACTCGAGTTTTGTCGTCCTTGGACGTTCTGGTAGATCAAAATGATGCAGGACCGTCAAGAATCGATGGAAACACACTAATTTCGTAAATTCGTATCATTATCTTCATCAGGAACATCAGGATTGTTAGTAATACAATCCATGGACTAGAGTTTTGCCGTCCTTGGACGTTCTGGTAGATCAAAATGATGCAGGACCGTCAAGAATCGATGGAAACACACTAATTTCATAAATTCGTATCATTATCTTCATCAGGAACATCAGGATTGTTAATAATACAATCAATGGAATCGAGTTTTGTCGTCCTTGGACGTTCTGGTAGATCAAAATGATGCAGGACCGTCAAGAATCGATGGAAACATACTAATTTCATAAATTCGTATCATAATCTTCATCAGGAACATCAGGATTGTTAGTAATACAATCAATGGACTCGAGTTTTGTCGTCCTTGGACGTTCTGGTAGATCAAAATGATGCAGGACCGTCAAGAATCCATGGAAACACACTAATTTCGTAAATTCGTATCATTATCTTCATCAGGAACATCAGGATGGTTAGTAATACAATCAATGGACTCGAGTTTTGTCGTCCTTGGACGTTCTGGTAGATCAAAATGATGCAGGACCGTCAAGAATCCATGGAAACACACTAATTTCGTAAATTCGTATCATTATCTTCATCAGGAACTTCAGGATTGTTAGTAATACAATCCATGGACTAGAGTTTTGCCGTCCTTTGACGTTCTGGTAGATCAAAATGATGCAGGACCGTCAAGAATCGATGGAAACACACTAATTTCGTAAATTCGTATCATTATCTTCATCAGGAACATCAGGATGGTTAGTAATACAATCAATGGACTCGAGTTTTGTCGTCCTTGGACGTTCTGGTAGATCAAAATGATGCAGGACCGTCAAGAATCGATGGAAACATACTAATTTCGTAAATTCGTATCATTATCTTCATCAGGAACTTCAGGATTGTTAGTAATACAATCCATGGACTAGAGTTTTGCCGTCCTTGGACGTTCTGGTAGATCAAAATGATGCAGGACCGTCAAGAATCGATGGAAACATACTAATTTCATAAATTCGTATCATTATCTTCATCAGGAACATCAGGATGGTTAGTAATACAATCAATGGACTCGAGTTTTGTCGTCCTTGGACGTTCTGGTAGATCAAAATGATGCAGGACCGTCAAGAATCGATGGAAACATACTAATTTCGTAAATTCGTATCATTATCTTCATCAGGAACTTCAGGATTGTTAGTAATACAATCAATGGACTAGAGTTTTGCCGTCCTTGGACGTTCTGGTAGATCAAAATGATGCAGGACCGTCAAGAATCGATGGAAACACACTAATTTCATAAATTCGTATCATTATCTTCATCAGGAACATCAGGATTGTTAGTAATACAATCCATGGACTAGAGTTTTGCCGTCCTTGGACGTTCTGGTAGATCAAAATGATGCAAGACCGTCAAGAATCGATGGAAACACACTAATTTCATAAATTCGTATCATTATCTTCATCAGGAACATCAGGATTGTTAGTAATACAATCCATGGACTAGAGTTTTGCCGTCCTTGGACGTTCTGGTAGATCAAAATGATGCAGGACCGTCAAGAATCGATGGAAACACACTAATTTCATAAATTCGTATCATTATCTTCATCAGGAACATCAGGATTGTTAGTAATACAATCCATGGACTAGAGTTTTGCCGTCCTTGGACGTTCTGGTAGATCAAAATGATGCAGGACCGTCAAGAATCGATGGAAACACACTAATTTCGTAAATTCGTATCATTATCTTCATCAGGAACATCAGGATTGTTAGTAATACAATCCATGGACTAGAGTTTTGCCGTCCTTGGACGTTCTGGTAGATCAAAATGATGCAGGACCGTCAAGAATCGATGGAAACACACTAATTTCGTAAATTCGTATCATTATCTTCATCAGGAACATCAGGATTGTTAGTAATACAATCCATGGACTAGAGTTTTGCCGTCCTTGGACGTTCTGGTAGATCAAAATGATGCAGGACCGTCAAGAATCGATGGAAACACACTAATTTCATAAATTCGTATCATTATCTTCATCAGGAACTTCAGGATTGTTAGTAATACAATCAATGGACTCGAGTTTTGTCGTCCTTGGACGTTCTGGTAGATCAAAATGATGCAGGACCGTCAAGAATCGATGGAAACACACTAATTTCGTAAATTCGTATCATTATCTTCATCAGGAACATCAGGATTGTTAGTAATACAATCCATGGACTAGAGTTTTGCCGTCCTTGGACGTTCTGGTAGATCAAAATGATGCAGGACCGTCAAGAATCGATGGAAACACACTAATTTCATAAATTCGTATCATTATCTTCATCAGGAACATCAGGATTGTTAATAATACAATCAATGGAATCGAGTTTTGTCGTCCTTGGACGTTCTGGTAGATCAAAATGATGCAGGACCGTCAAGAATCGATGGAAACATACTAATTTCATAAATTCGTATCATAATCTTCATCAGGAACATCAGGATTGTTAGTAATACAATCAATGGACTCGAGTTTTGTCGTCCTTGGACGTTCTGGTAGATCAAAATGATGCAGGACCGTCAAGAATCCATGGAAACACACTAATTTCGTAAATTCGTATCATTATCTTCATCAGGAACATCAGGATGGTTAGTAATACAATCAATGGACTCGAGTTTTGTCGTCCTTGGACGTTCTGGTAGATCAAAATGATGCAGGACCGTCAAGAATCCATGGAAACACACTAATTTCGTAAATTCGTATCATTATCTTCATCAGGAACTTCAGGATTGTTAGTAATACAATCCATGGACTAGAGTTTTGCCGTCCTTTGACGTTCTGGTAGATCAAAATGATGCAGGACCGTCAAGAATCGATGGAAACACACTAATTTCGTAAATTCGTATCATTATCTTCATCAGGAACATCAGGATGGTTAGTAATACAATCAATGGACTCGAGTTTTGTCGTCCTTGGACGTTCTGGTAGATCAAAATGATGCAGGATCGTCAAGAATCGATGGAATCATTAGATTTATCATCTGTGCTCTTTTTCATGACTGCCTTCTTCAATTTTTTCATTTCCTTCATCAATAAATTCTATTTTCACTTTTCATGTTAATTCAGATATCTAATACAAGCCGACAACATCGCAATAAAATGGTATTTGTTAAATGTATCATTTTAATCGGGTTAATCCAACGTTTTTATTATTTTCACTTTAAATTACGTGTACTTTTCATTCTTACGAGGGGTGATCGAAAAATATAGTAAATTATAAATTTAATTTTTCCGGTTTTTTTTTGGTTTGGTTCTCATCTGATTTTTCTCATTATTATGAATTGAATCATTTTGTCATGAATTTATTTGAAAGAAGCGAAATTTCATTGATTTGAAACATATTCAAGGTCACGATAGTTTCGAACTTGAAAAAAAAACAATGACCTTGATTTTAATTTTAAGCTTTGCGTGTCGGTTTTTTTTTTAAAAAGCAGATATTCTGTTATGAATATGTCTGCCAATTTATTTTTCCATTATAACTTCCAATAAATCCTTTTCCTGTTACGAAATTTTCCCAAAACAATCTGACAACATCGCAAATAATTATCGAGTCGTTGAAATCCATTCTAATATTATCGATCTCTCTCTTACAAGTGAATCATTACAAAAAGCGATGTTGCCACTACTCAACATAATTCAGACGTACTGCTACTCCACTTCTACTTCCCGAGAAAAGAAAAATGGTAAAATATTTATATAGAATCGTGAATATTCGTTCCATATCAATTCGTTGTTTTTCCTTTTAGATATTTTACCACTTTCTCGATCGAAATAACAGTCCGCGTAATTTACGATTAAAAATTATTACAATGTTTGTATATTTCAGACACTTCCGCCGGCAACGTCGGTTTAGCACTAACGAACGTAATCGGACTGTCAGATTTAGTGTTATGGGGAGTGAACGAATGGATAGAAATCGAAACTAATATGACATCTGTCGAGAGATGCATCGATTACACGAAAATAAAACAAGAATTTCAAACAGGTGACTTATTACGAACTCGTCGATTTTTTACGCTGTTATACAAGGTCTGGTTATTAAATAACGGGACTGCGCGCCTAGAGGGCGTTCTAGACCTTAAATTTCTCGTTAAATTGAAAAAAAACTCCGATTGAATGCTATAAATTGTTGCAAGAAAACTACGGGGACAATTTTCTATCTTCTGTGCGTGTTTTTGAGTGGTGTAAGCGTTTTAGTGAGTGCCGAGAGAGCACTGAAGATGACCAGCGCCTTGTGACTGTTTCAACTGCAGAAACAGTGACCAAAATCAACTAAATTATGCGTACAGATCGTCGAATGAGCATCCGGATGATTTCCGAGGTTGTACACCCCGATAAAAAACGGTTAGAAAAATTTTACACATGACAAAAGTCTGTGCGAAGTTGGTGCCAAGAAATCTGACTCCTGGCCAAAAGTTTTTATGTCAACGGGTCTGCTTAGATTTCTTTGTAAGGTTAGAAAAAGATCTGCTTTGAAAGAGACCCGATTTTTTATATTAAAACACTTTTTCGTAACCAGTCTCTCGTTATTTAATAGACAGACCTCGTACTATAAAAATTATAAAAATCGAAAAAAAATTAATAGTAGGATGAAATTCATTGAAAAGGGAGGAGAATATGATAAAAATGAAAGGAAAAATAATTTACGAGCGATCTAAAGTCGAGAAAGGGAAATGGGGGAAGTTTTTAAGGGCGGAAAACTGTTTATTTCGTTTTGTGGTAAAACTATGAGTCTTATGAAAAAAAGTTTGATAAAAAAGTTGTAGGTAATTAAAAGGTCTACAACTTTTGTATTTACACTTTTTTCATATAACCTCAAAATTTACGAAAAAAATTCAAAAAACGAAGTTTTTTGTTTTTAATTTTTATCTGTTACAAAAAATTTATTTTCTTTCACGAAATTTTGTAAAAATTTACCTTTTCATGTCTCATATATACTGTAATTTATTTGAATTGAAATATTTATTTTTTCACGTTATTTTGACATAATATCGAAAAGGCACCCCAATTTTCGAACGAAACTTTTTCTGTCAAAATATCAGTTTTTTTAAAAAAAGTCGGTGAGATTTTTATTCGTTGGAATCTCTACTTCCTGATGGTGAAAAAAATATTATCACAAATTTTCCAAAAAAGGCAGAAAAAACAAAAAAATTCGCATCCGAAAATATCATTTTCTACAATTTTTAGATATTTATTAATATATTATCAATTATTTTTATTTATCAATGTAATTTTACGTTTTTTGTGATATTAGAGTGAGAAAATTTAATATGAATAACTGTACGTAAAAATAAAAAAAAATTTCGAATTCGAGTTTTTTTCGTTTTATTTTTTGCCTTTTCGGAGAAAATTTACCATAAATTACAATGTATATGATACATAAAAAGGTAACTTGTCAAAAAATTTCGTGAAAAAGAAATGTTTTTTGTAAAAGATAAAAATAAAAAACGAAAAACTTGTTTTTTGAATTTTTTCCGTAAATTTTGAGGTTATACGAAAAAAGTGTAAATAAAAAAGTTGTAGATTTTTTCATTACCTACAACTTTTCTATTAAACTTTTTTTCATCAGACTCATAGTTTTACCACAAAACGAGATAAACCGTTTTTTCACCCTTAAGACTCCCCCTTATTCCCCTCCCCGACCTCAGATCGTCCGTAAATTGTTTTTCCTCGCATTTTTATCATATTCTTCTCCTTTTTCAATGGATTCCATCCTACTATTATTTTTTTTTTGTATCGAAAATTATCGACCCTGGTCTATATATTAAATTCAGGTAATCATCCGGAAGATTGGCCGAAAGAAGGTGGAATCATTTATAAACACGTGGAATTGAGATACGGCGATGAAAAAGAAGCGGTTTTGAAAAATATTAACTTCACAGTGAAACCTAAAACGAACATAGGAATCGTAGGGAGGACTGGAGCCGGTAAATCTTCCATAATCTCAACGCTTTTCAGATTATACGAACATGGAGGGAATATTGAAATAGATGGGGTGGATATTAAAACGTTATCTTTGAATTATTTGAGGTAATATTCTTTTATACTTTTTCTATTCATATTTTAAACACAGAAATATGGTGAATGAGTGTCGATATTCATCAAGACGAAGTGCGACTGACAGTCGTTACCATGAAATTTTCCGCTATTGCGAACAAATCGGTTTAGCAGTTATCTGCAAAGTTACAACATCAAATTTTCTTGAAATATTCAGTAACACATAAACTTAAACTTATAATTTATCAAAAGAAGTGTATGACAGTGAATTGCCATCACCTGAAGGTATTTTTGAGTGGTTTGAGTGCTCTTAAAATGGCCGAAAAGGCGTTCTAGATGTTTCTCGACATTGTAGCCCTTCTACAACATCGAAATGTAGTGAAATTACACTCAAAACTTTGGAAATTCTCAACCAAAACTAATAATTTATCAAAAGAAATGTATGATAGTGAATTTCCATCAATTAAAAGTATTTTTGAGTGGTTTGAGTGCTCTTAAAATGGTCGAAAAGGCGTTCTAGATGTTTCTCGACATTGTAGCCCTTCTACAACATCGAAATGTAGTGAAATTACACTCAAAACTTTGGAAATTCTCAACCAAAACTAATAATTTATCAAAAGAAATGTATGATAGTGAATTTCCATCAATTAAAAGTATTTTTGAGTGGTTTGAGTGCTGTTAATATGGTCGAAAAGGCGTTCTAGATGTTTCTCGACATTGTAGCCCTTCTACAACATCGAAATGTAGTGAAATTACACTCAAAACTTTGGAAATTCTCAACCAAAACTCATAATTTATCAAAAGAAATGTATGATAGTGAATTTCCATCAATTAAAAGTATTTTTGAGTGGTTTGAGTGTTCTTAAAATGGCCGAAAAGGCGTTTTAGATATTTCTCGACATTGTAGCCTTTTTACATCATCGAAATTTTGAAAAATTTCACTTAAAACTTTGAAAAGTAGTAACTCAAACCTACAATTCATGAAAAAATATGTATAACAGTGAATTTTGCTCAACTGTTCGTATTTTAGAGTCTTTTGAGTGCTCTTAATTTGGCGGAAAAGATATTAAGATGCTTCCTGTCAACGGATTTCTTCCACTATATCAAATTGTTGTGAACTTCCACTTAAAACGTTGAAAAACATTAATTGTACAACTTAACACTTTAACCCGCGTTTTATATTCATTTATAATAATCGCAGACCAATTTAGAAACTTCTACGTCGAATTATAGCGAACTGCGTTCATCGGAAACATCTAGAACAATAGTTTATTGGTTACCCAATAGATTGAGCCACTCACTGTTTGCGTACGAGTTTCCATTGTATTAAATCATCACTGACGCCGTTAGACGGCGTGCGGCTGCGTCCCCGTCACAGTTTTTGAAAAGTACACTTCCGGTCGTTGTTCTGTTACTATAATTATTATTTTATCGGTTATTGTGACTTGTGTTACTTATTTGTTACCAAAGAAAAACGGTTTAATGAAAATATCGCAACAAAATGTTGAAAAAGCTATCGAAGTAGTTGTTTTTTGATCTATTTATCGTTGTTTTCGTATATCATACCAAAAAAAATGTTGACTACTTTTGGAGTGGGAAAAATGTCTTTCTTTTCTTTAGAAAAAACATCGCAATCATTCCTCAGGATCCCGTTTTATTCGGGGGGACGCTTCGTGATAACATCGATCCTTACAGAGAACACAGTGACGAGAAAATTTGGACGATACTAAATCAATTACTGATCAAAAATATCCAGTCTCTAGATGCCGAAATTCCAAATTTCAGCGCCGGACAGAAGCAACTAATCTGTATGGCGAGAGCGGCTTTAAAAAATTGTAAAATAATAGTATTGGACGAAATAACAGCCAACATGGACGCCGATAATGATGATTTAATACACTTTTTAGTGGAAAAAATATTTGGGGACTGTACCGTTTTAACTATAGCTCATAGATTGAATTTTATTTTGGGCTGCGACGTGGTGATCGTGATGGAAAACGGGCGTATCGTCGAAGTAGACGAACCTAAAGTCTTATTAGAAAATAAAAATTCCGTTTTTGCTAAAATATGTGATAAAGCTAGCTCATAATAAAACTATTTTCATTCCAATATTTGATTTTATTTTCCACAATCCTCATACCCAGTCAATCAAATTGAATAACGTAATTTTCATGCTTTATACAGCGTGTTATCGTCTTCAGAAACTGAATGCAAAAGTTAACCTTCAGGCTCTGAAGACGATAATTTGGTTATCGAAACGCGCGTCGGACAGTGTAATTTTGAGTATAGGTGTAGTTGTGGTATAAACAGTCTTCAGTCTCGTCGAAACGCGCGTCAGACAGTATAATTTTGAGTATAGGTGTAGTTGTGGTATAAACAGTCTTCAGTCTCGTCGAAACGCGCGTCAGACAGTATAATTTTGAGTGTAGGTGTAGTTGTGATGTAAACAGTCTTCAGTCTCGTCGAAACGCGCGTCAGACAGTATAATTTTGAGGGTAGGTGTAGTTGTGGTGTAAACAGTCTTCAGTCTCGTCGAAACGCGCGTCAGACAGTATAATTTTGAGTGTAGGTGTAGTTGTGGTATAAACAGTCTTCAGTCTCGTCGAAACGCGCGTCAGACAGTATAATTTTGAGTGTAGGTGTAGTTGTGATGTAAACAGTCTTCAGTCTCGTCGAAACGCGCGTCAGACAGTATAATTTTGAGTATAGGTGTAGTTGTGGTATAAACAGTCTTCAGTCTCGTCGAAACGCGCGTCAGACAGTATAATTTTGAGTGTAGGTGTAGTTGTGATGTAAACAGTCTTCAGTCTCGTCGAAACGCGCGTCAGACAGTATAATTTTGAGGGTAGGTGTAGTTGTGGTGTAAACAGTCTTCAGTCTCGTCGAAACGCGCGTCAGACAGTATAATTTTGAGTATAGGTGTAGTTGTGGTATAAACAGTCTTCAGTCTCGTCGAAACGCGCGTCAGACAGTATAATTTTGAGTGTAGGTGTAGTTGTGGTGTAAACAGTCTTCAGTCTCGTCGAAACGCGCGTTGGACAGTGTAATTATGAGTGTTGGTGTAGTGTAAATATGGTTCAGTATAAAAATTTGTCAAATATTGCTTCAATGTTAAATTGCTTTAATAGAAAATGCACTTGGTCAGCGAGTTGTTGCAAGACAATTGGATACGACACGCGCAGCGGTTCCAAGCGTTATGAGGAGACCGGATCCTTTCATGGACGACCTGGAACAGGCCGAAGGCGATGCACAATCGTTCTTGTATCAACATCAAGAAATTGTCACCTTAATGCTGTGTGAGGTGCGAGGAGTGACTATTAGTCAGTGGACGTGAAATGAAAGTTTTTATCGACAAATGACAGTTTAGTTCTGTAAAAGTCAGTTTTCAATGACAATTGACAGTTTATTTCCGTGAAAGACAGTGTTTAACGACAACTGACAGTTTAATTGTGTAAAAGACAGTTTTTAACGACAACTGATAGTTTAGTTCTGTAAAAGACAGTTTAATTGTGTAAAAGACAGTTTTTAACGACAAATGACAGTTTAATTGTGTAAAAGACAGTTTTTAACGACAACTGACAGTTTAGTTTTGTAAAAGACAAGTTTCAATGACAATTGACAGTTTATTTTTGTAAAAGACAGTTTTGAACGACAAATGACAGTTTAGTTTCAATGGTAATTGACAGTTTATTTACGTGAAAGACAAGTTTCAATGGTAATTGACAGTTTATTTACGTGAATGACAGTCTTTAACGACAAATGACAGCTTAGTTCTGTAAAAGACAGTTTTCAATGACAATTGACAGTTTATTTCTGTAAAAGACAAGTTTCAATGGTAATTGACAGTTTATTTCCGCGAATGACAGTTTTTAACAACAAATGACAGTTTAGTTCTGTAAAAGACAGTTTTCAATGACAATTGACAGTTTATTTCTGTAAAAGACAAGTTTCAATGGTAATTGACAGTTTAATTCCGCGAATGATAGTTTTTAACAACAAATGACAGTTTAGTTCTGTAAAAGACAGTTTTCAATGACAATTGACAGTTTATTTCTGTAAAAGACAAGTTTCAATGGTAATTGACAGTTTATTTACGTGAAAGACAAGTTTCAATGGTAATTGACAGTTTATTTACGTGAATGACAGTCTTTAACGACAAATGACAGCTTAGTTCTATAAAAGACAGTTTTCAATGACAATTGACAGTTTATTTCTGTAAAAGACAAGTTTCAATGGTAATTGACAGTTTATTTACGTGAAAGACAAGTTTCAATGGTAATTGACAGTTTATTTACGTGAATGACAGTCTTTAACGACAAATGACAGCTTAGTTCTGTAAAAGACAGTTTTCAATGACAATTGACAGTTTATTTCTGTAAAAGACAAGTTTCAATGGTAATTGACAGTTTATTTACGTGAATGACAGTCTTTAACGACAAATGACAGCTTAGTTCTGTAAAAGACAGTTTTCAATGACAATTGACAGTTTATTTCTGTAAAAGACAAGTTTCAATGGTAATTGACAGTTTATTTCCGCGAATGACAGTTTTTAACAACAAATGACAGTTTAGTTCTGTAAAAGACAGTTTTCAATGACAATTGACAGTTTATTTCTGTAAAAGACAAGTTTCAATGGTAATTGACAGTTTAATTCCGCGAATGATAGTTTTTAACAACAAATGACAGTTTAGTTCTGTAAAAGACAGTTTTCAATGACAATTGACAATTTATTTCTGTAATAGACAAGTTTCAATGGTAATTGACAGTTTATTTACGTGAAAGACAAGTTTCAATGGTAATTGACAGTTTATTTACGTGAATGACAGTCTTTAACGACAAATGACAGCTTAGTTCTGTAAAAGACAGTTTTCAATGACAATTGACAGTTTATTTCTGTAAAAGACAAGTTTCAATGGTAATTGACAGTTTATTTACGTGAAAGACAAGTTTCAATGGTAATTGACAGTTTATTTACGTGAATGACAGTCTTTAACGACAAATGACAGCTTAGTTCTGTAAAAGACAGTTTTCAATGACAATTGACAGTTTATTTCTGTAAAAGACAAGTTTCAATGGTAATTGACAGTTTATTTACGTGAAAGACAAGTTTCAATGGTAATTGACAGTTTATTTACGTGAATGACAGTCTTTAACGACAAATGACAGCTTAGTTCTGTAAAAGACAGTTTTCAATGACAATTGACAGTTTATTTCTGTAAAAGACAAGTTTCAATGGTAATTGACAGTTTATTTCCGCGAATGACAGTTTTTAACAACAAATGACAGTTTAGCTCTATAAAAGACAAGTATCAATGACAATTGACAGTTTATTTCTGTAAAAGAAAAGTTTCAATGGTAATTGACAGTTTATTTCCGCTAATGACAGTTTTTAACAACAAATGACAGTTTAGTTCTGTAAAAGACATTTTCAATGACAATTGACAGTTTATTTCTGTAAAAGACAAGTTTCAATGGTAATTGACAGTTTATTTACGTGAAAGACAAGTTTCAATGACAATTGACAGTTTATTTATATTAAAGACAGTTTCTAACGACAAATGACAGTATCCGACAGTACGATCCGTGTTTATCGTTTGTTTTGAAAATAAAATGAATACACTGTTTTACAGCACCACTACACTCACAATTACACTATCTGCTGAAGCGCGTTTCGATAATTACCTGTTTTATACTGATTTTTCTCACCAATAAACCTTCTCCCGCGCCGTGGGCTGTAAGGATTTGTCCCTTTATCCCATCTAAATGTAAGGGTAGCTTAAATAGGGACAATAGGGCGTTCTAGTAGTAGGATTTTGTTAGTTCAAGATTCGTGCATTAAAAAAAATAACATTTTTAGAAAAAATAACTTTATTAATCATCACTTTCGCTATCAGATCTAACATCTCGTATATCTCCTTCAGTTAACCCTCTCTTTATGACCCTAAAAATCATTACCGTCCAAAAAACGTTAAGCAAAACTAACGTCATTAGCAAACCGTTCAAGATATACCATTTCAAATTTATTGGAAGCACTTTGGGCACGTGGAATAAAGTGCTAGAAGAAAATTTTCACTTTAGTATAAGATTTCAATAAAAAAAAAAAACTAATTACACCAACGTGCGAACTAGAAATCCAAATTTAGGATCCGCCTAGAAGTTCTCTTCAATTGTAAAGACCCTTCAGTATGTGCGATCCAGTTTTCCGAATTAATCTTGGCAGGAATGGGAGCCTAGATTCCTCCAAGACAACAATCCAGCAAACCAAAAGTGGAAAACTTCCCAATTACCCAAAAGGATCAAAGTCTTTCCGGTCGGTAACTAAAACTGTCGGACTTTTCCATTCCACCGTTGACTGGAGCAGATGGGTCAATCGCAGTGACCGCAAAAGGGAAACGGACTTAGAAATCAACTCTTGAACTACCATCTTGGAGTTGGTTCGGAAATAAAATGTCGACACCAAGATGTGGTAAAACTTCTCGAAGGTTTCGGACGTCGATAAAGCCACCGATGGAATACCACCAAGTTCGAGATTGTTTGAAGCTGGTTTCTGAATATTTGATGCAGAATTCGAGGGTATCCGTGGTGATCCAATGTCAGGCAGGCTTATCGGATAGCTAGTGAGGCTAAAGTTGCAATTAGAAATAGATACGACCTTTTGAAAAAGCTATGAAGAATGCGATTTCGCGATTTTTCGAAATGACAACATTTTCAGGGTAGACCTAACATCAAAAACGTAAAATTTACACCGCTGCGATTGGAGGAGTTGGCGCATACTTGGATGACATACAAATAAAGAAAAATATTCGTGAAGGTGATTTAATAGAATTCAATACTCACTTATGTATAATCCAGAAAGGAAACACCACCCATCTGGAAATAATCCAAATAATTGTGAATAGTATAAAACACGCGGTACATGTTTTGTTATATTCCAAATAATTGGCCATTTTTGATGCCTATAAATTAGAAAAAAATATATGAGACCTACACGGAGGGTAAACTTTCCGGTAAACCGCAGCGTGTATGACTTACTTAACTAATTTCGCTTCACGTATCCGCTTTTAAAATTTATGGGAAAGTATAATGAAAAATTATCGCTACCTCACAAATCAGCTTAAGTATTACAGGCGTTTTAACATAAAATGACGACAAATGACAGTTTAGTTCTGTAAAAGCCAGTTTTCAATGACAATTGACAGCTTATTTCCGTGAAAGACAGTTTTTAACGAAAAATGACAGTTTAGTTCTGTGAAAGACAAGTTTCAATGACAATTGACAGTTTATTTTTGTAAAAGACAGTTTTTAACTACAAATGACAGTTTAGTTCTGTAAAAGACAGTTTTTAACGATACTTGATAGAAATATTTGGGAAAGTATAATGAAAAATGATTGCTACCTTGCAAAGTAACGAAAGTTAATATAAAAATTTCAACATAAAATTTACAATTATGAAGTTTATTGTTCTAAAAACCTTCAATCGTAAGTTTTTCGTTATTATTTTTTTGTTGATGAAAAACTTACTACAGGCTCAACTATTTAAAAAAAATATATATTAATGAGTTATTTTAAAGTAACTTTATACAATCGACTTTTAGGTTATATTCGCTATTTTTAGATTAATTCCAAACCAATAATTGTAAGAAATTGATGAATTAACGAAAATTGACAGTTTATTTCAGTAACAGAAAGTTTTTAACGACAAATGACAGTTTAGCTCTATAAAAGACAAGTTTCAATGACAATTGACAGTTTATTGCTGTAAAAGACAGTTTTTATTTCTGTAAAAGACAGTCTAGAACGACAAATGACAGTTTATTTCTGTAAAATACAGTCTAGAACGACAAATGACAGTTTTTTTCTGTAAAAGACGGTCTAGAACGACAACTGACAGTTTATTTCTGTAAAAGACAGTTTTTATTTCTGTAAAATACAGTCTAGAACGACAAATGACAGTTTATTTCTATAAAAAATAATCTAGAACGACAAATGACAGTTTTTTTCTGTAAAAGACGGTCTAGAACGACAACTGACAGTTTATTTCTGTAAAAGACAGTTTTTATTTCTGTAAAATACAGTCTAGAACGACAAATGACAGTTTATTTCTGTAAAAGACGCTCTAGAACGACAAATGACAGTTTATTTCTGTAAAAGACAGTTTTTATTTCTGTAAAATACAGTCTAGAACGACAAATGACAGTTTATTTCTGTAAAATACAGTCTAGAACGACAAATGACAGTTTATTTCTGTAAAAGACGGTCTAGAACGACAAATGACAGTTTTTTTCTGTAAAAGACGCTCTAGAACGACAAATGACAGTTTATTTCTGTAAAAGACAGTTTTTATTTCTGTAAAATACAGTCTAGAACGACAAATGACAGTTTATTTCTATAAAAAATAATCTAGAACGACAAATGACAGTTTATTTCTGTAAAAGACGGTTTAGAACGACAAATGACAGTTTTTTTCTGTAAAAGATGGTCTAGAACGACAACTGACAGTTTATTTCTGTAAAAGACAGTTTTTATTTCTGTAAAATACAGTCTAGAACGACAAATGACAGTTTATTTCTGTAAAAGACGCTCTAGAACGACAAATGACAGTTTATTTCTGTAAAAGACGCTCTAGAACGACAAATGACAGTTTATTTCTGTAAAAGACAGTTTTTATTTCTGTAAAATACAGTCTAGAACGACAAATGACAGTTTATTTCTGTAAAATACAGTCTAGAACGACAAATGACAGTTTATTTCTGTAAAAGACGGTCTAGAACGACAAATGACAGTTTTTTTCTGTAAAAGACGCTCTAGAACGACAAATGACAGTTTATTTCTGTAAAAGACAGTTTTTATTTCTGTAAAATACAGTCTAGAACGACAAATGACAGTTTATTTCTATAAAAAATAATCTAGAACGACAAATGACAGTTTATTTCTGTAAAAGACGGTCTAGAACGACAAATGACAGTTTTTTTCTGTAAAAGACGGTCTAGAACGACAACTGACAGTTTATTTCTGTAAAAGACAGTTTTTATTTCTGTAAAATACAGTCTAGAACGACAAATGACAGTTTATTTCTGTAAAAGACGCTCTAGAACGACAAATGACAGTTTACTTCTGTAAAAGACAGTTTTTATTTCTGTAAAATACAGTCTAGAACGACAAATGACAGTTTATTTCTGTAAAATACAGTCTAGAACGACAAATGACAGTTTATTTCTGTAAAAGACGGTCTAGAACGACAAATGACAATTTTTTTCTGTAAAAGACGCTCTAGAACGACAAATGACAGTTTATTTCTGTAAAAGACAGTTTTTATTTCTGTAAAATACAGTCTAGAACGACAAATGACAGTTTATTTCTGTAAAATACAGTCTAGAACGACAAATGACAGTTTATTTCTGTAAAAGACGGTCTAGAACGACAAATGACAGTTTTTTTCTGTAAAAGACGGTCTAGAACGACAACTGACAGTTTATTTCTGTAAAAGACAGTTTTTATTTCTGTAAAATACAGTCTAGAACGACAAATGACAGTTTATTTCTGTAAAATACAGTCTATAATGACAAATGACAGTTTATTTCTGTAAAAGTCGGTCTAGAACGACAAATGACAGTTTATTTCTGTAAAAGACGGTCTAGAACTACAACTGACAGTTTATTTCTGTAAAAGACAGTTTTTATTTCTGTAAAATACAGTCTAGAACGACAAATCACAGTTTATTTCTGTAAAAGACGGTCTAGAACTACAACTGACAGTTTATTTCTGTAAAAGACAGTTTTTATTTCTGTAAAATACAGTCTAGAACGACAAATGACAGTTTATTTCTATAAAAAACAATCTAGAACGACAAATGACAGTTTATTTCTGTAAAATACAGTCTAGAACGACAAATGACAGTTTATTTCTATAAAAAACAATCTAGAACGACAAATGACAGTTTATTTCTGTAAAAGACAAGTTTCAATGACAATTGACAGTTTATTTTTGTAAAAGACAGTCTAGAACGACAAATGACAGTTTATTTCTGTGAAATACATCCTTTAATGTCATCGATTCCAAAGGAGTACATTTCGATTATCAAAAGAGAATAGAGTAATTATTTTTCGTTTCTTTGTTTTTAGAAATTAATGATTTCGATTACTAGTTTCTTCGAAAACAAATAAAATCGATCTAAATTTTTGTCTAGTGAGAATCGAAAACCATTTTCAACTTTAAAACGATTATCTTTTCGTTAAAAGCCGCCAGGGAAATAGAGAATCATGGATAGTTTTGACGTTAGCCCTTTCAGATGTTTGGCTACTTTTTCAACCACAACAGCAATTCTCGTTGACTATATGGTTTAAGCTATAATCTTCAAATATCAGTAGATATTGAAAATAATTTCAGAAAATACGTTACCTCTAGAAATATATCACTAACGCTCAGATCTACTATGATTATGGTACCGATTCGGAAACATTGACAATTCACCGATAGATAGATTAATAATATGGCAACACTGTGATGAATCGCATTCTCGTTGAAATCTTTCTTCTTCGTACCTATGAGAAGGGTTATTAAGAGTGACCAATAAAAAGCGATATTCATGAAGTTGTACAACCAAACATCGTCGGTTAGATTTTGATGTGGATAACCTACCCTAAAGTGAAAAAAAAATGAAATAAAATACATATACATAACGTGAAAATTTGAGGTTAGTTTACATTATTTTATATATACTTTGTAGATTTTGAAGACATTTTTGATCGTTGTATATGTTTAGAATGAAATTGCTTATTTAATTAGATTCATGGTAGATCCATTAGAAAAAGCTTTTATAGGACTAATAAGCATTTTATTGCAGCTTATTTTCCTCGCCTTTCGTAATTCTCTGTAAACTCTCTTTAATATTTTTCTCCTCACAAAATCTCCAATTTAATGGATAGTTAATAAATCGAGATTTTATATTTAAAATAAATTAAGGAAGGCGAATAAGATGCTACTTTTTAGCGTTAATTAATTATACGAGGTGGCCCTATATACAGATTAACAGAGTAGGAAAAAAATTGTAAAACAAAGTCACGTGAAAAAAAAACTACTGGAGACTATTTTTTAAGTTTATAACCTCACCGCTAGAGGGCGTAAATTACAATAATGGTACTAAAACATGATATATGCATTGTAATACGAGGGTTGTTTGAAAACTTAACCGACACTTATTAATATAAGTTGGGAAATATATTTGCGCATGCGTTGGAAGAAAAAACTTACCAACATTCTTTTAAATTCCAGAACCACGATTTATTCCATAGTATAATCATTCCAGCGATAAAAGTAAATGTGAAAAAAATCAATTGCCAGATACTTTTGGAAAATTTCGACAATTTTGACGGTTTCAGTGAACTTTCAATACCAAAATTTTCCGAAAAATTTAGTAAGGTACTTAAATAATATACCTGAAAAAAATGACAATTTTCAATCGGTTTTATTGACGTAAAATGCCGTTGTAAATAGGGTTTATTCAATGGATGTTTTATATAAACTAGAATTAGTAAATAAATCTGAGGAAAATGACGGAATTGCTTCCTTATTTTGTCTAAACTCACTTTGACTCAACTTTGGCTCAGAAAATATGGCTAATGGGCAATAAATCGTCAAGCAGTTCGACCAATTTTTCTTCAACAATAGTGGAAAAATGTCTTTATAATTTTTCCCCATCTTAACAATCAGTATTTCTACATGGTATACAAAATATCTTAACTGGCGCAGTCAGTAGGATATAATCGTATTCACGGGATAGATTCTGAGATAGAAAACGAGCTTTTTCATCAAAAATAAATGAAAATATACCGAATTTCCACTACGACGTGATTCTAGATCTGTGGATTTACAGAACAAAGCAGTTGGCTGTGCGCACTGTATTTCTGCGCATCTTAAAATTTTAAGAATGTTTTTAATTGTAAAAACATGATAAATCAACATTTTTGTTTAAAATTATCAACAATTATAGATGAATGAGTGCATTTTCATGAACATTCGAAGCCCCGAAACCAATATAATTTTTTTATTCCCATATTTTTTTTCGCAAATCCGCCGTAAAAACGAATATTTTAGAAAAAAATTTATTAAAATCGGATTTTTCGATTTTCTAGATCCGCGAAATTATAAAATTACCTCTTATTATCATATTTACGTAATATTTTGACAGATGACATTAAGAAAGATGGCGGAGTCTACAGATATAATCACCGTAGCGAAAATGCTCCGCCCTTGTATTCCTAATTCATTGAAAATAAATTTTAATTATCCCAGCGCCATCTATATTGATTACACAGTTATTTATTGACTGAAATTTCTTTTGTTTTCCAATTTGAAAACGTTCGGATGAATATATAAACTTGATAAATGATCAATTTTTCTTATTAAAAACTAATTCGAGTAAAAGTGGAAATATGAATTTAGCAAGTTCGCTAGATATAGCTTGAAATACAACATAAAGAACGTGCTAACGGAAAATAGTCGTGAGGCTTATTTCCGTGACGTACAATAGCCAGTAACAGTATAAATTACCTCCGCCCGATACAAAAAACAATAAACATTTTATCCGTTTGAAAGTACTAAATACGTAAACTTAACGATCAACAATTAAGTCATAAAAATTCGTAATGATTTTTTAAAAGATATCGAGTGAGCTTCCGGACTATAAAATTTAAGCGAGGTGGAGCGCAGTTCAGATTACTCAATATGCTCAAAAGTAATCCTTTTAGCACTTGCCGAATAATTATAAGTTCCAAACTTACTCCGAAGTAGGTTGCACCACTAATTTCTCGTCAGAAATAACGCCATATCTGAATATATTTTTAAATATAACTACCATCAACTTTTCTAATTAGGTATTTTGAAAGTTTTATTATTAAATATAGAAACTGTAGGTTTTACATTCCAAAAACTGATGTACGTCATGAGAGGTCACTCAAGAACAACGTTGCCAGATTTTAACAACAGTTTATAATTACAATATAGTTTTAAATTGACTTTGATCTCATTTAAATTGTGTCTTATTATTTTTTTCAAGTTTTCAACAAATAACAAAAGATACTTTTATTTATATACGAAATTAAAAATATTTAACAATGTATACAACATTGCCAATGTTTAATAAAATTCACAACAAGTATTTAGTACCTACAGGTACACGTTATTATTGAAATAGACAACCAGAGCGTGACGTCACGGCCGCCATATTATTATATTTCAAGTTTTTAACAATTAACAAAACAGAATATTCTATTTGATGCCAATTACAAACTATAATATAGATATATGACATGTTTGTTTTTAACAATGACTTATTTATATACGAAATAAGTATACTCGTGATTATTCAATAAAATTCACAACTTCACATAGTCGTCCAAGAATTTAGTACCTACAGGTACAACTTATTGTTGAAATAGACAACCGGGGCGTGACGTCACGACCGCCATGTTATAGTTATTTAGAAAGTGTTCAATTATTTACTGTTGTATAAGATCGTGTTTTGTGCCAGAGGGTATTTTTTTGCAAAATTTATCAAAGAAAATACGAAAAAATCGGAAATCACTGAACATATATGCGATCATGAACGTAATTAAAACTTTATTTAATTCCTGACCTGCCCTAACAATGGCGGTGTGTGACGTCAACACTGGCGTAGTCTATTGATAACAATCATCAAGAATTAACTGTTGCACATCATATTAAAATAAACAGACAAACTTCCTGAATTGTTAGGAGAGATGATAAATTGCAAAATTAGTTGACAGTCGTACCAGATTTTACGCTCAAACTGAAACTCCACTAACATTTGGAGAAAAATAGTTATTCTATTACACCCTGGTCAGAATTATGTTTTTAGAAACGTCGTTAATGAGTTCTGGTCAAAATTTCGAGTTTTTGGTATTATTAGAGAAATATTAAATAAATTAAGTAACCAAAATGTGATTTTTGGAACGGAAATTCCTATTTATGAATCAAATTTTTCATTTTATAAACCAAACTATGATGATATCCGCCGCTACGACTACAAGTAAAGGGAAATCAATGAGCGCGAGAGAAACAGATAATGATATCAACGATATCACAGTGATGCGGCATGTCGTGACATCACGGCATCTCTCTCACACTCAATAATTTCGTTATCTTGTAGTCGCGGCTGCTTCAATCATTTACTAAGCAATTATCATGAGAATTGTCAAGAAATAATGAATACAAAATTATTGAATAAATGAAAATTTTTATATTTTTCTTGTTTTATTTCTAAATTCGTGAACGCAACCATTATACTTGACATTTGACAACCAAATGTCGAGGATCTCCATTCAGAATTTTTTTCCGGATTTACCATTCGATTTTAATCGTTTACAACTTCCGGTACGTCTGGCCATTGCGATGACCATAAATAAATCGCAAGGCCAATCGTTAGAAATTTGCAGAATCAATTTAAAATAACAAAAGGATTCATTTTGTTTATTTTATAAAAAAATTCGTTTTATTTATCGATTTGGACAGTACGAAGTCTACCGGGTGAGCTAGTTTGTTAATATTTACCAATTGCTAATGTACTCAAACAGTATTAATTATTATAAAAATACTTACTTTTGAATTAATGGAAATGTGGGGTAACCATTTCAGGAAACTCAATGTTCCCTTGCGATTTTTTATTGGATGTATTATAGGAGCCTCTAGTCCCAATTTGATACCAATTGGCTCAAAATAGAATCTATGAAATGACCGAAATCAAAGTTGTGCTACCAATTACTTTCAATGAACGCGGCATGACATTTACAGTTCTTCCAATATCAATTGCAGATGATAGTTATGCGAAGAACAATCGATATTTCATAAATACGTATACATACCAAATTAAGAAATTAAAAAATAATGTTTACTCCCCGTATAAAATTCTAACAAACCGTCAGTCCACGTGGACTCATCATCTGCATTGTTTACCAATGAAAACATGATAATTTTAATTCAGACAAATCTGACTACCATTATTATTATTTATAGATACTTCGTAATTGAAATGTTTCATTTTTCTTTTGTTTTATTTGCGAGAATTTATTTTCCTTTATGATTTTTGCCTTGAAATATCGTTTTCCAGAAGAAAAAAACGAATGGGGTACAAAAAGGGCTCAGTTCACATCTGGTACCATGTTTAAACCAAACGCCCTTTTAGGCAGGTACATTCTACTCGTCTATTTACGTTTTATAATTCAATATTCAGTTACAGCAAAATATAAATATTTTTAAAAGTATTTATAAAAATAATAAATTTATAAAATGAGGTACCTACGCCTATGGTAGACCAAACGAATTGTCTGCAAGGGTTTTTCTAATCTGCAATTGATATTGGAAGAACTATACCAATACTGGATACACATGAATCACTATTGAAGAAAATAACTACAAATACATCTGAATTCACATAATAATCACTCGTTTTGGATGAAGTTAACACATTAAAAGCACTTAAATCATCTTCTATGTGGATAATAATGAGACTTCTTCCTTTTACCAATTGAAAGTGCTTAATCAAAAGCCAGTTATCAACTCTTACTATTCCAAATCCCCGATTCTATGTAACTAGTAATTTCCCCAAGTTGTATCAGTTTAATATCCACCATTTTATTATGAATCATAGTACAACCTCTTCTTTTCTGTATTCTTGCATTGTGAACCCTCCTTACCCGACTTGACTCGGCGCTCACGAAACACTGAATTAACGCGATACTCATATTTTGTCGACTAAAAAATTAATTACTAATAATCCTTATCAATTTGTTATACAGTTCTATCATTATAATTTCATCTTGATTAAAATTACGCCGCTAAAAACCACTGGTTTGTAAAAAATGTTTCATTTGCACGTTCCCGCTAATTTTTATAAACAAACTACAGAGAATGTTCGGGAAGCAACTCTTTCAAGTCGAAGATTATGTAACACATCTAGCGTTGTCATATCTACATTTTTTTAACGAAAATCCACGTATTTTAAGTTTGACTGCAAACATATAAATTTCAGTCCCAGAAACTACGTATTTTCGACGTATTTAGACTGAAGAAGCATATTTTTAGTTGCTTTGTTCATTGACAATGCTACAATTTGTACAAAATTGGCTAAATTACAGCGAGGTAGGAACCTAACCTAACTTTCTTACTTCACTTCATTTCAAATTGTACGTAATTTTCTCATGATTTGAAAATAAAAGTTGGCAACACTGAACACACGTGCAATTCCTTGTGCAGAATCTATTTATAAAATCACGTACTTATAAATATAACATTGTGATAATATTTAAATTTATTTTTTCCACAGACATCATTAATTTATCACTTTCTCAACTCCAACGTGTTTAAATGTCTATCAAGACTAGAATTTCCGATTGTTAACGTGGTTTCCCTTGACTCGTGCAATGAATTTTTCACCTTTATCCGAATCATGATTTCGAATTCCAAGAACATCGTTTAACCTCATAAATGCAAGATTTCCCTCAAGGCTTTCACTTGGATTCATATACTCATTGTGATTTGTAAAAAATGAGGCGAATATGATGAAGGAAAATAAGTGAATGACAGAATGAAAACATTTCAAAAAAGTATTCCGATAAGTTTATATGAATAAATGTTTTAATTTACTCACTTTTCTAATAGTATACGCAAAATGAGTAAACTTAGAGCTACTGGAATTGGATAAAAAAAACTCATTGTTACAGGTGGATTTTGAGATCGTTCAGTAGTAAAATCCATTTTATACAAAAATATTTTAAAAGCGAGCCTGAAATCAAATATTTATTATAGCAAAATAAATCATTTCTGAACTAATACTCTGGCAACAGTGCTTTTTAGTAAAAAACCGGTTAGAATAAGACAGACAATTTTTTTCTGTTTCCATGACAACCCAAGCTGTGATGATGTCATATCACTAATGAAGCCATTCAACATTATTAGTTCTTGTTACTATGATTTGTAATATTCATATTTGTATTAATAAAAAATAGCATTAAATAGAGACTTAAAAAGCGAACTTTTGTTTTATGTTAAAGATAAGAGTTAAAAATAAGAGAAATTGAGGAGGCTGCCGTGTTTACCAAACTAATCGTATTGAAATTAAAATATATTAATTTTTATTCTACATGTATTTATGCTTAAAAATCTTAAATTAATTAATTATGAACTAAAACAATGCATAAAAATTGCTAAATTAAACGTTAATATTTAATTAAAAGTAAATAGTCGCTCATTTGATTTTTTTAAAACAGCCAATAAGCGTCGAATATTGCTACTCATACACTTAGATAGTATATGTAGATAGAGATCTATTGTATGTACATATACGGTCGGTCTATAACGGCGTTGATTATTATAGTTGTTATTTGCAGTGAAATATATTTAGTTTCTGAGTGTAAAAATGAGTCAAAATAAAATGAGTTTAAATTTCGCGCGCCTTCCTTAAATGACAGAAGCAATATGGCCGTTTTCCTAACTTCCGCTCAGTTACTGGATTGCACGCATTACATTATAACAATATTTAGCTAATAACTCTTTTTGATAAATAACCGCTATAACAACTGACACTATTATAAAGATTAATTTCATAACAATCAAATCTATATACTCATATATCGCGGCTATTCTGATTTAATTTGTAATCAAAGGATTTAATTTTCGTTTTAAAGAAACGAACTTTGTACTCAAATTTTCTTAAGATTTTGATCATTAACACATATAAAGAAGGGTACACTATAAAAAATATATATGTTTCTCGACACTTCGCGCGGGAGCCTCCTTAGTCGATCCACACATATCCGTGCCGAGACGTGACGTAACGTATAGTGGCCTTCAGTGGGAAACAAATCGGCTGACGAAATTCAAACATGAACGGCAACGTGACAACTTGGGATCTTTAATATTGTAAAGAACTGGTCGTTACCGAACCAACTCGTCGTTCATATTACAAAAATGAGGTACGGCACGTCACGTCACGTCACGTCACGTATATATGTGGATCGATCTTATATAGGATAGAAATTGTGCAAAAAATGATCGGGAAAAGTGGTTGAATATGAAAAGTCATAAGGGGATCTTATTAAATGATAAGTCTACAAGATGTAGTTATACGTGTGAATAAAAATGAAATCAAGATGTTTTTATACACATCAAGTCTTTTTCAGGTTAAATTGTAATTAATAGAAAGTTACTTTTGAATAACATTAAATTAAGCATCTTTAAAATAATATATTTGAAATTGATTAGATTTACTTATAATGATTAACAATTTTCTATGAAAAGTAGTAGTTATATTAATAAAGAAATGTTCCAAGACAATATACTGTTTATTTGAGATTTTGAAGGTTGCGTTCGCTTCCGCTAGAGGGTCGAAGTTATTTAATTGACAGCTACAAACTATCTATCCCCTTTAAGTGATGTGAAAGAACTAAATAAAAATGACATTCTGTATACTCGTATTTAATTACATTAATATTATTTTAATATAATATGAAATTACTCCTCTTACCGATCGATTCATTTATTTCCAAAATATGAATTTTAATGCCAGTCACAAGGAATTGGATTATTTATTACTGAACAATAAGAAAATATTCCACTAATTTTATAGGTACGTTCCGGTAATTGCAGGAAATTATATATTTCGTTTTTCGTACAAATGTTGATTCGTATAACTAGTTTTCATCGAGATAATTACATTATCGGCATTGTTTTACTTAAGTGTAGTGATTCGATATAATTTTCTAACAGATGTTAATAACTGTCTCCCACTAGGTTATCAGGAGAGATAAACAAGGTGGTCCCCGAAAATACTAAAACATTCAATTTTTGACGGATTTGGTTGAATTGGAATTAACCGTATCTATTAATTTAATTATTTAGATAAAAGGTATTTAAAAAATATGTTCAGGTGTTGGATTCTTACTAAAAGAAGTAAAAATACTATAGAAGTAAAAAATAAGGAAGGATTTTCATATTGAAATTATTGTAAATTTAAAAGAAAAAATTTTCCATGATAATAGGGATGTACCAATCGGATGGATTGAGTGGCAACACTGTAGAAATATGATACTGCAAATAATATAAAGTTAACGTAGATATTGCAACGCTGTAGAAATGTATTATGACGTGTAGATTTCTGTCTTTTAACAACTTTTTGATTATTTACTATAATCAAATGAGATTTTATGTAGAACGTCGAATGTAAAGATTTCTTCACAGTATATATGTAATAATTCTATGTGGACAGTTGGCGTGGTAAAAAACGTTCTCTCGTTCGAAACACTTTATCTATAGTGCGCATGCTTGAAATTGCGCAGGACCGGGATAAAACTGTCCGTTACATATATGAATTGAATTGAAATTGACTAGGGAGTATACAGGGTGTTTCGAAAAAAGGTGATCCCGATATTTGGGTTTGGTTCAGTAAAAAAATTTCGTAACTGTGTACGTTTTGGATAATTAACGATAAAAAACAAGACGAAATGATAGATGGTTGAGTTAAGATGGATTTAGTTGACCTTGACTGAAGGTTGATAATGTTTGACTGTTGAAATTATTTCAAATTTGTTTTGAATAATTTGAAAATTATTTTAAAATGATATTATTTACAGCAGGAAATTACTATTAACGTGAAGCTAATCAATGGAAATAGATATTGGCTGAAAAAACGACACAATTAAATATTTAAACCTATTTTACACTAAAGTTTAATAATACTCCGGTCAATTTAGACATTCGAAGTTTCATCAATTCACAATAAGATGAAAATCGTTCAAAATATGATTATAAACAAAATTAGAAAGTTCCCCATCCCTCCCCTTTTTGCAAAAAAATTTATTCAAGGTCAAAGGTCGAAAAAATGAGTTTTTCGCGTTTTTTAGCAAAACTGTGAGTTTTATCACGAAAATACCTAAGACAAAAATTGTAAATCATAAAATTATCTACAAAAAACGTATCAATACTTTTTTTCCTACGAGCCACCGTTTCTGAGATATAGCGATTCAAAAAGTTTTAAAAGTTGTGAGAGAAATTGTTTAAAATACATTTCAATTGAATTTAAATGTTCCCCACGGCAAAAAATGAGCTTTTCGCAATTTTCAGCAAAACAGTGAGTTTTATCGCAAAAATACTTATAAACAACTTTTTGAATCATTATATCTCAGAAACGGTGGCTCGTAGGAAAAAAAGTATTGATACGTTTTTTGTAGATAATTTTATGATCTACAATTTTTGTCTTAGGTATTTTCGTGATAAAACTCACAGTTTTGCTAAAAAACGCGAAAAACTCATTTTTTCGACCTTTGACCTTGAATAAAATTTTTTGCAAAAAGGGGAGGGATGGGGAACTTTCTAATTTTGTTTATAATCATATTTTGAACGATTTCACCGATTTTCATCATCTTGTGAATTGACGTAACTTCACTCTTATTTTTCGGTCTAATTTGACCGGACTATAAACAATGCTGAAACAACGAAAATTATAAAAATCACAAACCTCAGTAATTTATCAACGACGCATGATCCGAGCTCATCAAAATATCCATTAACTGCCGAAATTACCTCTCCATTAAACAAAAAATAATCACAGGGTGTTAAATCTGGTGAATAAGTATCAATTCAAACTCCAATTCTTCAATTAAATCGACGATCTTCCAGTAGATTTTCTTCAACATTTCCGGAGTCGTCACCTCATTTGGTCGATTACTACGATGCTGGTTATCGTACAGCTACAAGTGTCAAGCAACTACCGCCATCTATAGATCAGACCAGATACTTTCAGGACAGCCATTCGAGATAAATAAATATTAAGATAAAGTTTAGAGGGCGCTATTGGCTTGTGTTTACTTTTCGTGACTATTTTTATATGAAAACAAGGCGCGACGTGACGTCACACCTCGCGAAACGCCATTTTCGTAAAAAATGACCAGGTTATTTCGAGTTTTCGGCAATTATTTGTTGAATTAATAAAGTTTTAATTTAATCTTGAAAGACAAGTATAATTTGCCGTGAAATTAGGATTTAACAAATCAAAATGCAGTAATTTGCCCAAAATGGACGCCGTTATGACATATGACAATTTTTTTACGTGAAATATGTGAAAAATAAACAAAAACTTATTTAATTGGTAGTTACCAGTCAGAGAATCGCATTTAACCACCGTGGAATGAAAATATTTAACTAATTTTGAGGTTAGCGAATACAAAGTTTCAATTACTTTAATTTAATTAAGTCATAACGTTTTATATGTTATTTTGGTAGATTTTGTACATTTTTCTGGGTTTTTTCATCGTTGTACTTTATTTATTAATAAAACGCAATTGACTGTCGTAAACAAACACAGATGTTTCGCGAGGTGTGACGTCATTCAAGACGCCATGACAGTCTTTTTCAAATTCATTTCTAAAAACTCAAAATACTAACGTAAACAAGCTATTTTTCTTAAAATAATATATTTTCGGGGTGAAATAGATGCTAAACTATAGTTTTAAACTAATTTCCATA
The DNA here is from genome assembly GCF_026250575.1 of Diorhabda carinulata. Taxonomy (NCBI): domain Eukaryota; kingdom Metazoa; phylum Arthropoda; class Insecta; order Coleoptera; family Chrysomelidae; genus Diorhabda; species Diorhabda carinulata. The sequence continues at coordinate 2,010,878 of NC_079468.1, forward strand.
ATTCGAATGTTCCAGAAGGTAGTTTTAATATATAAATTGTGAATCTAGCAGTCTTTGAACAGTAACGAGTGAACTGTTGAAATAAATTAGAGGAAAATGTGTAAATTACATACTTGGATATACCTATAAATAATTTTAGCTCAATTTTATGGAAAGTTCGTTTGAATTGTACACTAGTTTTTTCTAGAAGTTCTACAAACATGTCTTTATACTGAAATTTCAATTTTCCAGTTTGAATACGCCAGCAAATTATTGATACAAAAAGAAAATTGTTTTTTTCTCTTTACCCTCGTTCATCATAACCTCTTATTCGCGATACTCTCGTCATATGAAAGATTTTCGATTCAGAGCAACGATAGGACTACTTTGAACTCGACACCTTCTTTCTTTCGACACAAAAAAAGGTCATTTCCATGAAAACATCGAATGAGAGTGGTAATAGCTTATATTTATTATTGATGACGTTCATATTAGAAAAATAGAATCTTAAATGAGGTACACAGAAAAAACAGATTGGATTTTTAATCCCCGTTTTCGAAAACGAAAGAAAACATTTCATTTTTTTTTCAAAATGACGTATAAAGTAAACAGAAATACTTTGTACGCTTGTAATGAGAAAACTGCTACGTAGGGGGTAGATCGGGGCATTAGTATACAGTGCGAATAAAAAAATTATATTATTAATTCATCTAGTTAGTTATAACCATTACCTCGAGTTAAAAACTATATTTTATATACGACTATATCAATAAAGATTGAAATACATCGAGAACTTCGAAAAACGATACTCAAATTAAGTCTTTTTGTTTTTGTTTAAAAAGCAAACACAAGAGATTGAACCCTTTTGGCGTAAGGGAAAGGCATGTCTTGGTAGTCGATTCCACAGGTTTGCACTTCTCCAAATAAAGGAGACAATCGATTAATAAGATTAAGTCACGATTTACAAGTTTACTCGCATGAAAATCGACGCAGAGCGTTTAGGGACGCCAGAAATATGGCGACTGTGGGCAATCTACTTCTAAACCAAGCTGCATCTCCGAGGGTCTCAAAGCAGAGTCCAAAATTTCATGGCAATTAAAACGTAGTTTCTAGTAAAAAAGGAAGTACCAAAACAAATAAAAACAGAAAAAAATCGACAATCGATTAATAAGATGGCAGGACATAAAACAAAACACAAGATAGGGAAAAATGGAAATTGCGACAAACGGAGCCCACGTATTGATTTAACTCTCACATTGAAAAATGTGGAAAGGCTTCAGGATTAAGTCACGATCTACAAGTTTACTCGCATAAAAATCAACACAGAGCGTTTAGGGAAGCCAGAAATATGGCGACTGTGGGCACTTTACCTCTATACCAAGCTGCATCCGCGAGGGTCTCATAGTAAAGCCCGAAATTTCATGGCAATTAAAACGTAGTTTCTGGTGAAAAAGGAAGTACCAAAACAAATAAAAACAGAAAAAAATCGACAATCGATTAATAAGATGGCAGGACATAAAACAAAACACAAGATAGGGAAAAATGGAAATTGCGACAAACGGAGCCCACGTATTGATTTAACTCTCACATTGAAAAATGTGGAAAGGCTTCAGGATTAAGTCACGATTTACAAGTTTACTCGCATAAAAATCAACACAGAGCGTTTAGGGAAGCCAGAAATATGGCGACTGTGGGCACTTTACCTCTATACCAAGCTGCATCCGCGAGGGTCTCATAGTAAAGCCCGAAATTTCATGGCAATTAAAACGTAGTTTCTGGTGAAAAAGGAAGTACCAAAACAAATAAAAACAGAAAAAAATCGACAATCGATTAATAAGATGGCAGGACATAAAACAAAACACAAGATAGGGAAAAATGGAAATTGCGACAAACGGAGCCCACGTATTGATTTAACTCTCACATTGAAAAATGTGGAAAGGCTTCAGGATTAAGTCACGATCTACAAGTTTACTCGAATAAAAATCAACACAGAGCGTTCAGGGAAGCCAGAAATATGGCGACTGTGGGCACTTTAACTCTATACCAAGCTGCATCCGCGAGGGTCTCAAGGCAAGGCCGGAAATTTCGTGGCAATTAAAACATAGTTTCTAGTGAAAAAGGAAATACCAGAACAAATGAAAACAGAAAAAAATTGGGCAGAAATCTTTTTCTTTTGTATAAAAAGCAAGCACAAGAGATTGAACCCTTTTAGCGTACGAGAAAGACATGTCTTGGTGGTCGATTACACAGGTTTGCACTTCTCCAAAGAAAGGAGTCTCGATAAATTAACATTATGGGCGTCTGCAAACGACTCGGTCTTCATGAGCCACGTCTGCTTGTCCTGTAGGTCTAGATACCTCTCTAGGTGAATTAAACTCAGATCGACGACCTTCCTTCTATATGCTTTGAGTTTCTGGTTCGCCTATAAGTCGAAGGGCTTTCTTCTGCTTGTAAGCCAAGCTTCAAATACGCCAGCAATACTTCCAACATGGGCGAACCTGGGTCTTGCGGAGGATTATATAGCCTTTTAGTCTTAAAGGGGGTTCCAAGTTAATTGCTCTGAAGCTACTAAACCAGTCGATAAGTGAGGATGAGAAACCTTAATTGATTTAGAAATTGGGATAGTAAAAGTCTGTCAAAAGTCTTCGTCAAGTCCAGTACGATTGCTCGGCTATGATTCAGTCCATACGTAGATAACATAGTCCAGGAGATCTAAGTTTACCAAAGCTGTTAGCTGATGAACAAAAACAAATAGATCATCTACCAAACTCCCTCAAATTTTGAAAATTCCAAAGATTAATTTGATGGTAGTTCACGGAGTTGATAGTATGAAATTAATGTCAGTAACATCACATCAATTACTTAAAACGAACACGTGTTGGAAGGTTTCGGTCCGCAAAAACCAGAAGATCGATTATGTACTACTTGACCTATTAAACTCGCATATATGTCTGTCTCCTGTAACTTTTTGTGACGTTAAAATTTAGTGGATTCAATCGAATTGCCACTCCGAGTAATCGTATTTTATTAAAAACTTGGAAAACGTGGAAAGCGGTAACTGTATATAACTTAGAAACACTACAAGTAATCTTAAAAAAAGTTCATTCATCAATGTGAAACATACAAAAGGAAATATGATAACAACCAAACAACAAAGATTGAAAATCGATCTAGAAATAGCCACACGTGTTGATTTAACTCTCACATTGATAAATGTGGAAATGCTCCAGGATTAACTCACTATTTCCAAGGTGATCCGCATAACAATCGGCGCAGAGCGTTTAGGGACGCCAGAAATATGGCGACTGTGGGCAATCTACCTCTATATCAAGCTACATCCTCGAGGATCTCAAAATAAGGCCCGAAATTTCATGGCAATTAAAACGTAGTTTCTAGTGAAAAATGAAGTACTAGAACAAATAAAAACAGAAAAAAATCGACAATCGATTAATAAGATGGCAGGAAATAAAACAAAACACAAGATAGGGAAAATGGAAATTGCGAAAAACGGAGCCCACGTATTGATTTAACTCTCAAATTGAAAAATGTGGAAAGGCTCCAGGATTAACTCACTATTTCCAAGGTGATCCGCATAACAATCGGCGCAGAGCGTTTAGGGACGCCAGAAATATGGCGACTGTGGGCAATCTACCTCTATATCAAGCTACATCCTCGAGGATCTCAAAATAAGGCCCGAAATTTCATGGCAATTAAAACGTAGTTTATAGTGAAAAATGAAGTACTAGAACAAATAAAAACAGAAAAAAATCGACAATCGATTAATAAGATGGCAGGAAATAAAACAAAACACAAGATAGGGAAAATGAAAATTGCGAAAAACGGAGCCCACGTATTGATTTAACTCTCAAATTGAAAAATGTGGAAAGGCTCCAGGATTAACTCACTATTTCCAAGGTGATCCGCATAACAATCGGCGCAGAGCGTTTAGGGACGCCAGAAATATGGCGACTGTGGGCAATTTACCTCTATACCAAGCTGCATCCCCAAGGATCTCAAAATAAGGCCCGAAATTTCATGGCAATTAAAACGTAGTTTATAGTGAAAAATGAAGTACTAGAACAAATAAAAACAGAAAAAAATCGACAATCGATTAATAAGATGGCAGGAAATAAAACAAAACACAAGATAGGGAAAATGGAAATTGCGAAAAACGGAGCCCACGTATTGATTTAACTCTCAAATTGAAAAATGTGGAAAGGCTCCAGGATTAACTCACTATTTCCAAGGTGATCCGCATAACAATCGGCGCAGAGCGTTTAGGGACGCCAGAAATATGGCGACTGTGGGCAATTTACCTCTATACCAAGCTGCATCCCCAAGGATCTCAAAATAAGGCCCGAAATTTCATGGCGATTAAAACGTAGTTTCTAGTGAAAAATGAAGTACTAGAACAAATGAAAACAGAAAAAAAAATCGGAAATCGATTAATAAGATGGCAGGAAATAAAACAAAACACAAGATAGGGAAAATGGAAATTGCGAAAAACGGAGCCCACGTATTGATTTAACTCTCAAATTGAAAAATGTGGAAAGGCTCCAGGATTAACTCACTATTTCCAAGGTGATCCGCATAACAATCGGCGCAGAGCGTTTAGGGACGCCAGAAATATGGCGACTGTGGGCAATTTACCTCTATACCAAGCTGCATCCCCAAGGATCTCAAAATAAGGCCCGAAATTTCATGGCGATTAAAACGTAGTTTCTAGTGAAAAATGAAGTACTAGAACAAATGAAAACAGAAAAAAAAATCGGAAATCGATTAATCAGATGGCAGGAAATAAAACAAAACACAAGATAGGAAAAAATGGAAATTGCGACAAACGGAGCCCAAGTAATGATTCAACTGTAGAAAGGCTTCAGGATTAAGTCACGATCTACAAGTTGACTCGCATAAGAATCAACACAGAGCGTTTAGGGAAGCCAGAAATATGGCGACTGTGGGCTATTTACCTCTATATCAAGCTGCATCCCCGAGGGTCTCAAAGAAGAGCTCAAAATTTCGAGAAACTTTAAACTTAAAAATACAAACTGTATGAGATTGATAAGAAATTTGAAAAATAGTAAGTAGAAGGCGATCGAACTATACAGGGGGGTTGATTAGAGGCTTTTAGTAATTATAAAACAACAAAAAGTCATCACAAATCATGTTAAAAGGTTTTATCTGTTATTTTTTTAAATCAAACTTAACTATCAGGATAAATCCGTCGTGTATGTACTGAAGATATAAGAAAATGGTCAAAATAAATTAAAAAACTTGATTAATTGCTTGACCACCACCAGTATTCACCAGATATGAACCCCAGCGATTTTTTTATATTTAATAATTTTGAAGTTTGGTTTGCAGGACAATGATTCTCATCAGACGACGATGTTTCTAAATATTTTTATATCGGAATTACGTTTATTAGAAATAATTATAGCAATAGGATGATAGTTATAATAAATGAGGACACTAAAGGATACGAAGGACACGTGAAAACCATTATAGCAACAACAAAAACTACTAAACACTCGAGTATCTAGGCAACACGTAAAAACCATTAAAAAAAAGTACTCAAAAATGTATCTTTTTTATTGAATCCGGAATTTTTTCGTAAATTTTCAACGTTTACCAAATTTTTTAAAATTACTTTTCAGGACTGCATTAAAAAGGATTAAATTATGAGTTTAAATATCACTTTAGCCTAAAAAAAAATATTTTTCAAATCCGGTACACAAGATAGTAACTACAATGAGTCGTGTGTAAAAAACCAGGACCGTATTTAATAAAATTTTGACAAAACAAAAAATTTTTAACGGGCCATAACGTCACTCGACAATCCGTAATTTTTACAGGGACAACCTGTACTATCAAAATATGAATTTTTCGATTGATTTTCAACAAAAAGTTGATTGATTTTTGCATTCAAACGATTCAACAAATCTATACAATATTCCAAAGCTACGGACCTGGTTCACCAGCTGCAGTCCACTCAGATGATGATCGTTTTGATTCCGGAGTGAAGTTATGGATCCATTGTCACATATCGATACCAAAAATGTAATTTATTACGTGTAAACATGACCAAACATTGATGATTCACATCAGCACAAGATTTTTGATCGACTGTTAGTAAACCCGGCATCCAATTTGAAAAAAGCTTTCTCATTATCAAATATTCATACATAATTGTAAACATATGTCTTTAGAGCTTCAGTTCAACGTTCACCATCACTTTTGAAGCCGCTGCTCAGCTTGTACAGTCTTTTTTTTTAAATTGTTTCGAAAATACCAAAAGTAGCTTCACTTAAACAACTGTCACTTTTCTGTGACCAATCGAAATGTCATAAAATTTGACGCATAGTATTTCGAAAGTTGGTACTTCGTAAACGTCATATAGATATGTCAACGGCAGCGCCATCTGTGCGTTTTTGATTACTTTTCATACTAATTTTCGGTTTATCGATGACTTAAATTCGATTATAGAGAATCGCGTAGGAAAATAAAAACTGAACGCCGGAAAGTCAGAGAATTAATTTGCCCCACACCACCCTACACATGTAGTGCCACTATCAAGAGCGTATATTCCCATACAAAAAGTGAATACCGACTCTTAAAGGAATCTCGAAAAAAAAAAAATGTATATATTCACTGGATCTAAAGCTCTAAATATTATCGATTGAGGTATTGCGCAAGTCTAAGGATGAGACAGGACGTTGGTTCACGTCCACAGCATCCTGGACCAGCCCGGGAGACTCGATGCGGCAGTCGAAAATGTTCCGACGCGCGTATTTGTAAACTTCTCGTTTCGTGACGGACACGTATAAGTTACCTGTCAAACGTAACAATGTTTTCGGCTTATTTAATATGAATGGGGATGTCGAATTTGGGGTGAAGATCAATTTGTACGGCGAACGATTATTTCGGGTAAGAAACGTTGAAATTTTTTCACTTAGTCGAAATTTATTGATAAACGAAACGTTTTTCATCGTATTTGTACGAGAATTTGAAATAAAAAAACGATTTTAATTATTTTTTTTTACTGTGTTCGGAATATTAGGGAAAAAATTATTTTTTATAATATACCTAGTGACCAAATTACATTACGGACATTAGATATTGGAAAATTTTTCTTTTATACGAGGTATTTTAAGAAATACGGACGTTTCTTCGGTGTGAATTTTGTGGACATGTTTCGGAACGATTAATATACGTAAAAATGTTTTTTTTTTTAATTTAAAACGAATAAAACGATAATTATAAACCGTGTTCTCTGATAGGTGAAAAAACTTTTATAAAAAATGAAAAATTCTCGATGTTTACACACTATATATGCGAACCTATCTAAAATTTTCTTTTTATTGCATTGGATTCTGTTACATTGATATTAGTTCAAATTGTTTATCGTATTGATGATTTTTATATCTATTTTCCAAACAGTGAGTTGTCTGTCCAATGTAAATAGCTTCACAAAGAAACAAACAAAAAATTCGTAATTTTTAGACAATTTAGTAGGCGTTGACTGTTTCCTTTAATTTGACAGATGTCAAATAAACCGAATTGAAACATTGTCAAAAGTTTAGTTTCAAAGAAAATCTAAACGGACAGTTAAACAATTTACGATATCTGTCAGCGTGTTGAGACAGGTATTTCGATTTAAAGAAAGTCAGGATCGGGCAGAAAAACGAAAAAATAAATTGGTTGAAGGAACTCGCTGAAAACCGGGCGTCAGTTTGCGAAAATTGGGTAGAAAATCGAAATTTGTAAGAAATATGTTAAGGATCATAATATAGTTCAAAAAGTGAGTGAAACGGTTAATTATTGTCGGAAAGGCGATGGAGAAACACAAAAACTTCAACACGAAAGTGTTGGTATTGTTGGCGATATCTTCTCAAGGTCGTTCTTCGGCATACAAATACGATAAACTGTAACTAAGTGGAAGAAAACTTATTTCTTCAACTTCTCGACGAAACCACGTGTCTTTAGCCTCTTTAGCAACGATTCCAACCCAGCTTTCGTTTATATCTTCCTCCGAGTTATTTTTTCTTTCTTCTAGACTCAAAAGATCTTCGGAGGTTTTAGTTTTCCAAAAACTCACTCCCAATAATAGATTTCGCTCCAATTCACCTCATTTTCCTGTACTTTTCCCTTGTTTACTTGTATCTGACTAACCAGTGAGTTTTTTACTATTTAAAAATCGTTTTAACCAACCTAACCTAACTTTAAGTCCGGATAATTCGAAAACTTATTTCATAGTTTTGATTTTGAGACGGTTTATAGAATAAAGACACAGTCATAAAACTTACACAGTGCACAAATTCTTCAAACTTACTCCAATCTCATATTATCATGATTTAAAAATTTTTGGAGCAAGTTAAGAAAATTTCGCGTTTTTGTTTACATCTTTCTTCAACTTCTCGACGAAACCACGAAGTTTTTGTTGTTGGTTACGACTACGTGTGTGTCTTTAGCTTCTTTAGCAACGTTTTCTTTGCGATTCCAACCCAACTTTCGTTTTTATCTTCCTCCGAGTTATTTTTTCTTTCTTCTAGATTCAACAGATCTTCGGGGGTTTTAATTTTCGAAAAACTCACTCCCAACAACTTATTTCGCTCCTATTCACCTCATTTTCCTGTACTTTTTCCTTGTTTGCTTGTATCTGACTACCTAGTGAGTTTTTTAACTATTTAAAAACCGTTTTAACCAACCTAACCTAACTTTATATTCAAATAATTCGAAAACTCATTTCATAGTTTTGTTTTCGACAGTTATAAAACTTACACAGTGCACAAATTCTTCAAACTTACTCCAATCTCATATTATCATGATTTAAAAATTTTTGGAACAAGTTAAGAAAATTTCGCGTTTTTGTTTACATCTTTCTTCAACTTCTCGACGAAACCACGAAGTTTTTGTTGTTGGTTACGACTACGTGTATGTCTTTAGCCTCTTTAGCAACGTTTTATTCGCGATTCCATCTCAGCATTCGTTTATATCTTCCTCTGAGTTATTTTTTCTTTCTTCTAGATTCAACAGATCTTCGGGGGTTTTAGTTTTCCAAAAACTCACTCCCAACAATAGATTTCGTTCCAATTCACCTCATTTTCCTGTACTTTTTTCGTATTTGCTTGTATCTGACTACCTAGTGAGTTTTTTACTATTTAAAAATCGTTTTAACCAACCTAACCTAACTTTAAGTCCGGATAATTCGAAAACTCATTTCATAGTTTTGTTTTCGACAGTTATAAAACTTACACAGTGCACAAATTCTTCAAACTTACTCCAATCTCATATTATCATGATTTAAAAATTTTTGGAGCAAGTTAAAAAAATTTCGCGTTTTTGTTTACATCTTTCTTCAACTTCTCGACGAAACCACGAAGTTTTTGTTGTTGGTTACGACTACGTGTGTGTCTTTAGCCTCTTTAGCAACGTTTTCTTCGCGATTCCATCTCAGCATTCGTTTATATCTTCCTCTGAGTTATTTTTTATTTCTTCTAGATTCAACAGATCTTCGGGGGTTTTAGTTTTCCAAAAACTCACTCCCAAGAATAGATTTCGTTCCAATTCACCTCATTTTCCTGTACTTTTTTCGTATTTGCTTGTATCTGACTAACCAGTGAGTTTTTTACTATTTAAAAATCGTTTTAACCAACCTAACCTAACTTTAAGTCCGGATAATTCGAAAACTCATTTCACACTTTTGTTTTCGACAGTTGTAAAACTTACACAGTGCACAAATTCTTCAAACTTACTCCAATCTCATATTATCATGATTTAAAAATTTTTGGAGCAAGTTAAAAAAATTTCGCGTTTTTGTTTACATCTTTCTTCAACTTCTCGACGAAACCACGAAGTTTTTGTTGTTGGTTACGACTACGTGTGTGTCTTTAGCCTCTTTAGCAACGTTTTCTTCGCGATTCCATTTCAGCATTCGTTTATATCTTCCTCTGCGTTATTTTTTCTTTCTTCTAGATTGAACAGATCTTCGGGGGTTTTAATTTTCCAAAAACTCACTCCCAACAACTTATTTCGCTCCTATTCATCTCATTTTCCTGTACTTTTTCCTTGTTTGCTTGTATCTGACTACCTAGTGAGTTTTTTAACTATTTAAAAACCGTTTTAACCAACCTAACCTAACTTTATATTCAAATAATTCGAAAACTCATTTCATAGTTTTGTTTTCGACAGTTATAAAACTTACACAGTGCACAAATTCTTCAAACTTACTCCAATCTCATATTATCATGATTTAAAAATTTTTGGAGCAAGTTAAGAAAATTTCGCGTTTTTGTTTACATCTTTCTTCAACTTCTCGACGAAACCACGAAGTTTTTGTTGTTGGTTACGACTACGTGTGTGTCTTTAGCCTCTTAGCAACGTTTTATTCGCGATTCCATCCCAGCTCTAGTTTATATCTTCCTCTGCGTTATTTTTTCTTTCTTCTAGATTGAACAGATCTTCGGGGGTTTTAATTTTCGAAAAACTCACTCCCAACAACTTATTTCGCTCCTATTCACCTCATTTTCCTGTACTTTTTCCTTGTTTGCTTGTATCTGACTACCTAGTGAGTTTTTTAACTATTTAAAAACCGTTTTAACCAACCTAACCTAACTTTATATTCAAATAATTCGAAAACTCATTTCATAGTTTTGTTTTCGACAGTTATAAAACTTACACAGTGCACAAATTCTTCAAACTTACTCCAATCTCATATTATCATGATTTAAAAATTTTTGGAGCAAGTTAAGAAAATTTCGCGTTTTTGTTTACATCTTTCTTCAACTTCTCGACGAAACCACGAAGTTTTTGTTGTTGGTTACGACTACGTGTGTGTCTTTAGCCTCTTAGCAACGTTTTATTCGCGATTCCATCCCAGCTCTAGTTTATATCTTCCTCTGCGTTATTTTTTCTTTCTTCTAGATTGAACAGATCTTCGGGGGTTTTAATTTTCCAAAAACTCACTCCCAACAATAGATTTCGCTCCTATTTACCTCATTTTCCTGTACTTTTTCCTTGTTTGCTTGTATCTGACTACCTAGTGAGTTTTTTAACTATTTAAAAACCGTTTTAACCAACCTAACCTAACTTTATATTCAAATAATTCGAAAACTCATTTCATAGTTTTGTTTTCGACAGTTACAAAACTTACACAGCGCACAAATTCCTCAAACCACCTTCTTTCTTCTATTATTATGCTTTAAAAAATATTTGGGGCATAAAGAGATCAGATAAAGCAAATCTCTCGATATAATGTCAGTATATCTGCTGATTGTTAAATGGAATGAAAACTGGGCTCCAAAGATACGACAGGATTAAAGATTACGGAGAGATGTAATGAAATTCTTCAGCACCAGAATAAATGAGAAAACGGGATGATTAAAAATAGTTTATAGGACTGATCATGAGGGTTTCGTTAATGTATTCAATAAGTTTACACAAATAATATACAGAGTGTTATTTTATACAAGTTTCGAAAGCTTTAACGTCTAATTTGACTTCTAAGTACGAAATTTTTGAGACGCAGTTGTAGTTGTACATAAGAAGCTGCTTATCAGAACATTTTCTTCTAAACGCTTTCGTATTATGATAATTGATACCCCTGATATAGGTTTCGATGTATTTTAAGCTGCGGGGATCATTTTGGAGGGCATGTACGAGACCCGATTCATAATTTGTCACAAAATCCATCTTGAAACTCGTAATACGCTTAAATTTATATTTCTAGTGACTCGTTTTGTTTCGAGTCAATATTTTATTAAATTTCTTTCGTTATTTTTAAGAAAAATTAAAGTTTCATAGCCGTTATATAACATACAGGGTGTTTAATTTGAAAGATATGTTTTATCGAGAGATTTTGACTGTTGTTTCGTGTACAAATTGCAAATGAAAGAATTACATCACCTATAAGAAAAAAAAAATGACTGTTACCTTATATATAATGGAAATATTTGTATGCCACTCTCGCAACAATATCTAGATTCCTTAGATTTACGTTCGGAATCGTTTATCAAAATTATGACAGCACCAATCATCTGTTTCATGTTTGTAACTTAATCCCTGCGATTTTTCTCGAGAATCGTATATAAATCACTTCGATGAAATATAAAGAACTTTATATTATAACCACGTAACACGCTTTTGTGTTAAATATAACGAAAAAATTGCGATTTTCTCGATAATTATTCGAGGAAATTATCAAGTAAATAAACGGATTGTTTATTGATTTACAGCTTGACAGTTGACATCCATATGACGTTTACGAAGTACCAACTATGTGTCAAATTTTATGACATTTCTATTGGTTATAAAAAAGTGACAGCCATTTAAGGAAATTGTTTTTTTCTGTCATTGATGTCATATATGAGGTTCACAGCAAAGGTTCTTGACCTCGAGAGCCGTTGAATAGCTCTAATATTGCTCTTCCAGAAAGAACTGTTATCACGTTTCCCGCTGAAATATCTACACTTGACACGGTTTCGCCGGAAACGTAACAAACCTTCATCGCATAAATTCCTCAACAATCTCACCGAGGAATTAAATATCTACCGAATTGATTTGTACTTTTTCCTTTAATTTCTATATCGGTTTTAAAGTTTGGCAACGTTGTTGGATTGCGATTTCTGCTACGAGTAAATGCATATGAATATATCAATAATATGCGCAAAAAATAAACAGAACCGTACTCAATTGCATTTCGTTTTAAAGTACGATGTTATTATATTAGAAAAAAAAAAATATACCTTTCACATAAAAAGAGAAAAATAGAATAAAACCGAGAATGAAAAGCTTAATAAATCTTTCTCTCGCATTTTCGACGCTTTCTTTCATATGTTAATAATATTGCTCAAAACTGGGGCGTTTATACTTCGTTATTGTAAAAATGTCACAAACAAAACGCTTCCGCCATTTTTCATCTGCTTCGCGTACGATTTTGTCACTTTTTTTTTTCTTTTTTTAAAATAACGTAAAGATATTTCTAAACATCTAATTCGGCGACGGGAATGAATTTTTTATACGGTATCTTACGTGAATTCGGTTGTTTCTAATGACTTACAAGCACGTGATATTCGTGGGTCGATGTCAGTTTAAAGCCGAATTCGACTAAATTGATTTTATTATGTAGAGATTACAAAAAAAAAAAAGAAATATGGACAAATAAGGAGAAGAACAAGAACATTGAGATCAAAAAGAACAATATGAACAAGAAGAAAAATGAGAATAATACAAACAAGAAGAACAATGCAAACAAGAAGAATAATGAGATCAAGAAAAACAATAAGAACAATGCAAACAGAGAGAACAATGCAAACAAGAGAAAGAAGAACAAAAAAAATGTACAAAAAGAACAAGAACAGTGAAATCAAGAAGAACAATAAGAACAATGTGAACAATAAGAACAAGGTAAAGAAGAAGAACAACGTAAAGAAGAAGAACAATGCAAACAAAGAGAACAATAAGGACAATGTGAACAAAAAAGAACAATGCAAACAAAGAGAACAAGAAGAACAATGTGAACAAAAAAGAACAATGCAAACAAAGAGAACAATAAGAACAATGTGAACAAAAAAGAACAATGCAAACAAAGAGAACAATGTAAACAAGAGAAAGAACAACAAAAAATGTACAAAAAGAACAGTGAAATCAAGAGGAACAATAAGAACAATGCAAACAAGAAAAACCAATAATAAACAAGAGGAACAATGTGAACAAAAAAGAACAATGCAAACAATAAGAACAATGTAAAGAGAAAGAAGAACAAAAATTTGTGCAAAAAGAACAAGAATAGTGAGGTCAAGAAGAACAATGCAAACAATAAGAACAATGCAAACAAAGAGAACAAGAAGAACAATGTGAACAAAAAAGAACAATGCAAACAAAGAGAACAATGTAAACAAGAGAAAAACAACAAAAAAATGTGTAAAAAGAACAAGAACAGTGAGATCAAGAAGAGCAATAAGAACAATAAGAACAAGGTAAAGAAGAAGAACAACGTAAAGAAGAAGAACAATGCAAACAAGAAGAACAATGCAAACAAGGAGAACAAGAAGAACAATGTGAACAAAAAAGAACAATGCAAACAAAGAGAACAATGTGAACAAAAAAGAACAATGCAAACAAAGAGAACAATGTAAACAAGAGAAAGAACAACAAAAAATGTACAAAAAGAACAGTGAAATCAAGAGGAACAATAAGAACAATGCAAACAAGAAAAACCAATAATAAACAAGAGGAACAATGTGAACAAAAAAGAACAATGCAAACAATAAGAACAATGTAAAGAGAAAGAAGAACAAAAATTTGTGCAAAAAGAACAAGAATAGTGAGGTCAAGAAGAACAATGCAAACAATAAGAACAATGCAAACAATAAGAACAATGCAAACAAAGAGAACAATAAGAACAATGTGAACAAAAAAGAACAATGCAAACAAAGAGAACAATGTAAACAAGAGAAAAACAACAAAAAAATGTGTAAAAAGAACAAGAACAGTGAGATCAAGAAGAGCAATAAGAACAATAAGAACAAGGTAAAGAAGAAGAACAACGTAAAGAAGAAGAACAATACAAACAAGTAGAACAATAAGAACAATGCAAACAAGAAGAACAATAAGATCAATAAGAACAATGCAAACAATAAGAACAATGCAAACAAAGAGAACAATAAGAACAATGTGAACAAAAAAGAACAATGCAAACAAAGAGAACAATGTAAACAAGAGAAAAACAACAAAAAAATGTGTAAAAAGAACAAGAACAGTGAGATCAAGAAGAGCAATAAGAACAATAAGAACAAGGTAAAGAAGAAGAACAACGTAAAGAAGAAGAACAATACAAACAAGTAGAACAATAAGAACAATGCAAACAAGAAGAACAATAAGATCAATAAGAACAATGCAAACAATAAGAACAATGCAAACAAAGAGAACAATAAGAACAATGTGAACAAAAAAGAACAATGCAAACAAAGAGAACAATGTAAACAAGAGAAAAACAACAAAAAAATGTGTAAAAAGAACAAGAACAGTGAGATCAAGAAGAGCAATAAGAACAATAAGAACAAGGTAAAGAAGAAGAACAACGTAAAGAAGAAGAACAATACAAACAAGTAGAACAATAAGAACAATGCAAACAAGAAGAACAATAAGATCAATAAGAACAATGCAAACAATAAGAACAATGCAAACAAAGAGAACAATAAGAACAATGTGAACAAAAAAGAACAATGCAAACAAAGAGAACAATGTAAACAAGAGAAAAACAACAAAAAAATGTGTAAAAAGAACAAGAACAGTGAGATCAAGAAGAGCAATAAGAACAATGCAAACAAGAAGAATAATGAGATCAAGAAAAACAATAAGAACAATGTGAACAAAAAAGAACAATGCAAACAAGAGAAAGAAGAACAAAAAAATGTGTAAAAAGAACAAGAACAGTGAGATCAAGAAGAGCAATAAGAACAATGTGAACAAGAAGAACAACGTAAAGAAGAAGAACAATGCAAACAAAGAGAACAAGAAGAACAATACAAACGAGAAGAACAATAAGAACAACGTAAAGAAGAAGAACAATGCAAACAAAGAGAACAAGAAGAACAATACAAACAAGAAGAACAATAAGAACAATGTAAAGAGAAAGAAGAACAAAAAAATGTGCAAAAACAACAAGAACAATAAGAGCGATGTGAACAATAAGAACAACGTAAAGAAGAAGAAGAACAATGCAAACAAGGAGAACAATACAAACAAAGAGAACAATAAGAACAATGCAAACAAAGAGAACAATAAGAACAATGCTAACAAGAAGAATAGTAAGATGTGTCCAGAAAAGACATTAAACTGGTCCTTCAATCAAAAATCACCTTTGGAGTTTCCTGCTCCTTTCAGCAAAAGGTACCTCGAAGGGATAGTGCTAACAGCTCGGGAAGAGGGACAAAAGCATCCCTTGGGAGTTGTCAATATAATATAAAGTCCCCAGATGAAATGTTGTGTAACATATAACCGATCTAGGATTGCTCTAATATAAAGGGACAATCCAATCTTACTATCCTCAGTATTTTCCGTATATTTCTTTTGTATCTAATCCACTTAAAATTTAAATCGTTTGAATACGATTTCGATATTATTCAAATGGTAATGATGTAACCAAACACAAATGATCAAAATAGAAGACGGTTTATATAAACAGATGGACGAATTGATTAAAACCGAATGAAAATCATTCTCTTAACATTCCAGTTTTGTAATTACAAACAAATGTTTCTTAGTCTCGACCTAGTTTCCGGTCTTTTCGTAATCAAGTTCAACTGGAAGTTTTGAGCATGATCTCGAATATTAGATCCAGTTTAATGGGGGTTTTAGAAACCAGCGAATGATAGTTGGTATATTCCGCGAAATTATCTGGAAGGAGAAAGAGAAAAGTGCTTTATTGTCGAAAAATTGCTTACAATTCGTAGACAAGAGCTTGTGAATAATTTAAAAACAAACACACGAAGAAAATAAAATATAAATGTAAAGTTTGAATTGTTTACAGATACCGTCGCGTCGTGTAATGATGTTCCGTGACTTTGACAGATCAAAAATAAATTCCGACGTCAATCGACTTACTGAATACACCACCACTACACCAAAACTCACAATTACACTGTCAAAACGCGCGCGTCAAATAGTGTAATTGTGAGTGTTGGTGTAGTGTATTCGCAAACGGTTCCTGGAACTATATCAGCTACGATCGACGTGACAGCTGTACCTTATTTAAGTTATTTTATTTATATAAACAAAACGCGAATTCTATGATACTTTTATTCTTTCATCGAAAAGAAACTTCATTACATATTTTTTGTAAAACGAAACTTTATTAACTGACATTTCTACGTCAAAATCTGATTATACAATGTAATGTATGTTGCCTATATACAAATAATTTATCAATTATAGAAATTAAGTATTGAAGTTGACTTTTTAGTGTAACGTTGTAATGATTAGTTGTTTTCAATAAAATTAATTCATTTCATTGGATTTCTATCAGAACAAAAAATTTTCATTCGAAAAACGTCTAATTTCACTGAACTATCTCATTTTTGATCGACGTGACAGCTCTACCTTATTTAAGTTAGTTCCGTCCGGCAATTGGACGCAGATAGAAATTTCCAATTTTATTTATATTTAAACAAAACGCGAGTTATATGATACTTTTATTCTTTCATCGAAAAGAAACTTCATTGCATATTTTTTGTAAGACGAAACTTCATTAACTGACATTTCTACGTCAAAATCTAATTATACAATGTAATGTGTGTTGCCTATATACAAATAATTTATCAATTACAAAAATTAAGTATTGAACTTGACTTTTTAGTTTAACGTTGTAATAATTGTTTGTTTTTAATAAAATTAATTCATTTCATTGGATTTCTATCAGAACAAAAAATTTTCATTCGAAAAACGTCTAATTTCACTGAACTATCTCATTTTTGATCGACGTGACAGCTCTACCTTATTTAAGTTACTTCCGTCCGGCAATTGGACGCGGATAGAAATTTCCAATTTTATTTATATTTAAACAAAAGGCGAGTTCTATGATACTTTTATTCTTTCATCGAAAAGAAACTTCATTACATATTTTTTATAAAACGAAACTTTATTAACTGACATTTCTACGTCAAAATCTGATTATACAATGTAATGTATGTTGCCTATATACAAATAATTTATTAATAACAGAAATTAAGTATTGAACTTGACTTTTTAGTTTAACGTTGTAATGATTGTTTGTTTTCAATAAAATTAATTCATTTCATTGGATTTCTATCAGAACAAAAAATTTTCATTCGATAAACTTAAGTACGTAAAAATGTAATGGATTCAACGTACTCATGTTTCAAGGTCAAATTAAATTTGATGAAATTCGAACAATTTTATTTTTCATTAGAACAAGCACGCATCACAAGATAATTTGTTTATTATTATTTATTTTCATATTATGTTGAAGTACGTAAAATTATCTGCCATCTTGATTTAATATTACCTCCCCGGCGGGCAGTTATAATATTATGGTGTCATCAATCTAGTCGGAGCTGAATTCGGTTTAATGCCATTTAACTGGTGTGTGATTTACTACAGGGTGGAAACCACCAGAAAATAATAATAATACGGAATCAAAATTAATCATTTTGACGATCTAAATTGTTGATTTCTATATTCTCCATTAATAGTGCAGGCATTCAATCTCAAAATGGTGTCAAACATCCCGAATTCTTTAATACGGCTCCGATTTTCGTGAAATTTTAGAATGAAGTTCATCTTACCTTTAATATCAAGATGTACACGGTCGCAAGGTGTGCAAATTGTTTTTAAGGGGTGAAAACCACTCCTTTTCGAAAAATATCAATATCAAAGTTTTTCCTACTTTTTTTCAATTCAAATGTTTTTCCTTTATATACCTTAACATATTTTATAATAGAAAATTCATATATTTTGAAGTACCAACCCTCAAAAATCTTTAAAAACTACCCTTCCATTACAGAAAAAAATTTTTTAACGATTTAAAACATTTTTACTGTGAAAAATTCATAGCATTTTAATAAACTTCAGTTAGTTATTAATTTTTATTATTCAACCCTTAAAAACCACCCCTTTACCTCTTGGTACTCTCAAATGTACCTACAGGCAACTTGCGTTAACAAAAAAAATTCGTGCGTAAAAATTTGAAACTTTTTCATATCGTATAATTCACAAAAAAAAATTCAAATTTTAATTTTTTATGTAACTCCATTAATTTTGAAGTTATCACATCCTAAAAAAAACCATTTTGAAGGTAACTTTCAGGGCTACAAGTCTATGTATGTTAGAAGGGCTTGAGACCCTCCACATTTTATTAATAAAGGGTCAAAGGGCTGTGGATGTAGTGACACTATAGTGACAGATTAATTTGGTTATAACTCCGTCAATTTTTATGCTACAAAAAAAAATAAAAAAATCAAAATAATCGTCATGAAAAAAGCTTTAATTTGACTGTTTAATCGTTTTTGTATCTCTTATATTTATGAAGAAAAAAAGAAGCAAAAAAAAAGTTTTTTGAAAAATTGAAAAAAAAATTTATTTAATGCCAATTTTTTTCAAAATTATGCATTTCTAATCAGCCAAACTTTCAGATGTCGTGAATAACATCCAAATAAAGTATTTGGTACAAGGAATAAGTTTGATTTTCAATGAAATTGTATTAGTTTTAGTACAATTTTGTTTTCAGGTTTAATTATTTTGCATCATATCTCACTGAAATTTCAGTCGAAACGACTTTTATCAACAGTCATTTGAAAGGTCTTTTCAAGCTCTTTAAAAAGTATTCAATGACTTTTTGTTGAAAAATGTACCCTTTTCCCGTTATTTAAAATTAAATGCTCAATTACGTAAAACAAAAATTATTCAAATATCCATAACTTGCTTTAGGTAGAATATCAAGATCTTGAAATTAATTCAATTTCTTTGTTTTTTCATAAGCTTCATTTTTGTTCATAACACTTTTTTCGATAAAACGCATCATTACCGAGTTATACGTAAAAAACTATTGAAAAACGCGTTTTCTTGACGAAAAATCGTACTGCACACTTCGGCACCGTGTAGATCTCGCTTTTTGAACACACACCTGTCATCTGTCAAACTTTTAAATAAATCGGTGCTGCATTAATGAATTCGGAGGGGAAATGCTTCAATACCTGGCCTACAAACCACAGAAACACCATATAAGATTAAAGTGATTTCTTTCCACTCGTCCTCTACGCTTAATCAAAATTTCCGAGCTACACTCGTATACTGACTCTAAACGAACGATCATCAGACGTTCCTCTAAAGGCGAGTCACTACGATGCGGCGCAAAACGAATGACAAACGACGTAAATCATCGATACTCAAGATGGCCGTCGCCAATCAACGATGCTTAGGTTAGGTTAGGTTAAGTAAGGTTAGGTTAGGTTAGTCGTATTCAGTCTGTTCGTAAATATGTCCAAACGAAGCAAAAATTTAATTTTCAGAATAAAATTTTCAGAGTTTGTGTTTTATTGCGCATTCCCGACGATGTTTCAACTGAAAATATGAAATATTTCGCTTAAATATGTAATTCAGATATAGGCTAAGCAATTATTTCTTTAATTCCATATCTCCGAGGGTTTTTTTTTGGAAAAAAAACTTCGTACCGTTAACGTTTCGCATCTGACCGAAATTATACCCCCAGACGACCAGAACTAAACTAGAACCCTTCGTAATTAAAATAGAAAATAGTATTTTTTGAACTCCTTAAAATCCAATTCGAATTTTCTCTTTGTTAGTTGTTAAGCACGTTAGTCGATAATCCAAGTATCCAGCAAGGGCTGCCCCGGGGATTTGCCACGTCATTTGGATAGATTGAGGGAATTTTCGGACCGTTTTAATGAATAGGTGACGAGGGAAAATATGGGTTTTATTAAATATCCAAGTTATCGACATTAAACAACATCAAAATATACTAAATGTTAAGCGTTTTTTATTTCCTAAACTGGTACAACTTTTTTTGATATTTCTGTGAGGTTTGAACGCCACATTCCAACTAGTTACGTTAGTTTCAGTTCGTTTATGACGCGGAAAGTTCACCTGGCGATATTGACCGATTGACTGAAGCTGTGGTTAACAACAGGTGTTTGGAAAATCGTTTGCACGCTCGAACCGAGCCTATTTTGGAAAACTATGAAAAAATATTTGGTCAGTCCGGATCGAATTCGATCGCGGGTGCTGTTGCGAACAGATTAACCCACAATAAGCTTTGCACTAATCAATTTTTATATACGGCTAACAGTCAATTTTGTTTTTGTTTCAGATTCGAAGCGGTAGATGAGAAAATGTAGTTCAAATGTCGCTGGTCGCGTCATGTGCGTAATCGATACACTCTCGTTGAAAAAAATAAAATCGGTAACTGAAATATTTTACGCGATGTGGTTTATCATCATCATCGTTTTCGTCGAAGAAACTGAAAGCATTTCGTTTTTGGTACACAAATATAGTACTAGAATCGTCAAAACTAAATACGGACCACTCAGAGGCATTATCATTCACATGCATCCGTCAGTCGAGGCCTTTCTGGGAGTACCTTACGCCACCCCGCCAGTTGGAAGCTTAAGGTTAGTTCTCCAATGAATTTTTATTATTTATAACCTAACTTTTGATCCTCGGATCCGCCAATCGTTCAACAGATGGCAGTAGTTTCAAGTTTGAAGACGCCATGTTGTTTACTATTAATTTGACAGCCATTGACTTATAAAAGTTTTCGTCGTTTTGTTCGGAGTTACTCGCTGTCCGAATAAACGTCAAAGTCAAAGTAAGTTCCTTATCCGGTGTCAACAAATATCTAATTCAGCTCGATCGATTAAAATTGAATTATTATATCTGTATATATCAGTAATACCGAAATCGCAAATAAAGTGATAGATTTTCTATTAAACTCGGCGGAACTGTTGTAACTATCAGCTCGATTCGATGCAACAAACCGTTTACAAAATGGAAATTCCATTGCAATCGTGCAAAACATCGGATTTGCTGGGTTTTAAACCGTCGTTGTGGTTACAAGAAATGAACCTTTACGACTCGAGACTTTTATTTAAAAACTACTTTATAAAATTTATTCAACACAGTCAGTTGGGCGTTAAAGATTTTCTAGAATTTATACTTTTCTGATGTTTTCTAACTTTATTTTTTATGAACTTCGAACTTTCGACGTCGGGAAAAGTTTCACACAACTTTCGTTCTTTTTATTTTTCTTATATATATGGAATATTTCATATAAAATTCTTATTAATTATTTATGACTGAATGATTAATTATAAATTGCAAAAGAGAAACGAGAAACAAAAAAAAATTAACAAAAATATTTTATTTTCACAACAATAAATCTTACAACACTGTAAATGGATACCACAAGGCTACCAATGTTTAGAATTTAATCTCCCTTGATACACGAGTAATGATTTCGTTAACACTTTTGTTCAGTTAGTTAATCTGATATCATTTCCTTTTATTTACAATATATTAGAACAATAACTTGTATTCAAAAAAACTATAAGTAACGATTTTATATAATAATTTTATTTAAATTATCCATTTTGTGAAAAAAAAGTGGAACTATTATCATCAATCTGAAGTCCCTCTATACTTTTTAACAATCTATGTTCAACCACAAAGCAGTTTTTAATGCGAAAAAAAGAAGAGGAATTGAAAGGAACTAATTTATTTTGTTTACTAAAATAATAAGAATTTGTATTTATTGTTGTAAATTAAGCTAAAGTAAAAGTAAATTAATTGTTTTTTGTGAATAAATTCAGTGTGTACTATATTATAACAAGATAATATTAAAGTGATTAATTGTTAAAGTCAGATCGTTTTGATTTTCTGAGGACTTGATTCAATTGAATTGTGTTTTTCAAACAAGGTAATCACGTAGGTCTTTAATAAATTTCCCCTATACGCGAACGAAACCTCAAGAACTGTCAACTTAAATTCAATTTACACTCATTTGAAAAAAGAAGTAAACTGAACGTCGCCAAACTCTTCTATTATGTGCAAGCTTATCTACCCGTACCTAACATTTTGGTCTCGAAATTCCAACTTCATTTTAACTTCCAAATATTCGTATCACTCTCTCCATAATTTCAGTGAAAATTAGTTCATAATGGCAACGTATGCTTTACAAACTTGTATGGAAGTATGCGGAGTCTATAAGTTAAAGAGAATATGAATTTCTGGTACGTAATAACATAATGTTAGTTTATCTAAACTTACATGGGAATTTCAATGTGACTTCGAGTAATTTTCAACGTCCATCGCAGAAAGTTTCACCAGTTTTATGGTACTTAATATAACGGTTATAGAAAGATTAGTTTTTGTCGAAACTATTTGATCAATAATTAAACACATATGGTGTTATTATTTATGTTAGGTTATATATTTTCTTTAAAGTTTGATGCAGAAATTAACGTCATATTAATAAAGGAGAAATATTATTTCGGTAAATACAGAATCAAAATTTAATGTGGTGGAATATATGCTCAATATCTCTAAAGACAATTGGTTTTGAAGTATGACAGTTTCTGAAGACAAATATCGGCTTGTTTTCAGAAGAGACAGTCTCTAAGAACAAATATAGATTTCCAGACAGATGATAGGCATGACAGAGAACGTCAGATTCTACTAGCAATCCATAGAGACAGTGAAACATCTACAGGATTCTGCGAGCACCCCATAGAGCATCTACTCTGTGAATGTTCTGCCAGTTTCAGCAAAAGGTTTAAGTATATCGAAGCAGGTAAAAAAAAACTCCTTTGGGACAAGTTCACCGTTTAGGTATAGGTACACACGGTTGAAAAGATAATATTTTGTTTATGGTAGACGATGGAGGAAAGAACCGACGCCATAACCTTGCCTGTAGATGTCTGCTAGCTCGCGCAGTTTCAATAAACGATCATCCAGTACCGCTTTTCCTTCAATATTTCTGGAATAGTCACCTCATTTGGTCTTCACAGGTCGTACAGTCTCGTTGAAACTTCGCTACCCAATATTTTAACGTTGATAAGGAAGGAGCAATTTCCCCAGAGTAGAAACTAGTTCATCATTTATATTGGTTGGGCTGATACCTTTCAAATATCACATAACCATGACCAGTTTTTTCCATGTTTACAAATTCACTGAAAACTTCACTATTGATGGCTGCCTAACAAATACCAAACAATGTAGTGTCTTCAATAGATAGATTCTGTACTTTCTAATACGGTGGTATTGTTCTAGCAACTACCGCCATCTCTAGGTCAGGCCAGGTACTTCTAGAACCATCCTCGTAAATGAGATATGAATGAAATAACTTCCTTGTCTCACCTACGCGCGTAGGTTAAAAATATAAGATGAAAAACGTAAAAGACAGTTTGTTATAGATACCCACACTAAAACCAACACATATACTAAAATTTAGAATTGCATTTCGAATGTTTAGTGCTTCAAAAAATACGGAAGCTTAATTTTTCTATACACGCGATAAATCAGTATTTCGATCTATTTCTCTCTTTAAAACCACAAATGCTTATAACCGTGAAAATTGACGAGATTCAAACGACAATAACAGCGATATTTCAGTCGGAAATATAAGTTGTGATTGATGGGTATTGTTTTACTGCCGGTGTTCTATTGCCCGAGTCACCCCTAACTCAATTCCATCGAAACCTCTCGCCGGAGATAATTAGCTATTTATAGCATGAAATATAATCTCCCTCGTCTATCAAATACTCTTTTAGGGATTAATAATACAAAGTGAAATGATAAAATTAGTTATTCACATCAACACAACTCTTGGACAACCCTCGTAACTTTTAAAAATAAAATCGTTTTCCTATACCGGTATAATTTTTATAAAGTGTAATTTTTAAACATTGGAATTGTTTTTCTGATATATAACGATGAGCTGTTCTTACCGAGACAATTTCTTAAAAAAAATATTTGCCGATTTTAATTTCATATTATTTTTTATGGTCGGCAAAAATATTCAAGAAACTAACAAAGAAAATGGTACGCCATTGCCGTTAAACAAATTTGTTTTCCTGTCATAAAACATAACCACACTTACATGTGAAAAGTTAAATTTGGAAATAAAGGATCCACTTTTTCACAAACTACACAACCACGAACCATAATTGTTTGAAAATCGAACTTTTTTTAAGAAATAACACAAAAATATATATCATAATAACCCAATAATTTGAAAATTAATTATAGAGCTCATTATCGCGTATCCAGCCACCACGTAGCCTACAATTGTAAGCGGTGTTGTCATGTTTCTTTTTATCTTTGCATAGAAATCTCATACGTATAATTAATATAATGAAATTATTATTTTATAATGTTTAATTTAATTTCAATATTAACCAAATTGGTATGGAAATAAATTAAATATGTTAGTTAATTCCAAATGATACTAAATTGCTCCTATTTTATTTTATTTATCTCGATAAACTTATACTGTTTGTAAATTTGGCTACACTGTAGCTACTGATGTTTCAGGATGGAAAATGGAAGGGTCACTGTAGAAATGTAAACAATTAGGTCTCTTGTGTTATTAGTTCTATGGTATTGTTATAGGTATATGCCTCCGGTGACGCCATCTATGTGGAAATCGACGCGATTAGCGGATAGATTCAGTTCCGTCTGTCCTCAACGTTTGCCCGATATCAGTAACCGATCTGAGGCTCTATTGGAATATCCGAAAAATCGGTTACTCTTCTTAGAAAAAGTTTTACCGCTGTTAGCTAATCAAAGTGAAGACTGCCTTTACCTCAACCTCTACGTGCCCAGAACCGGTAAGCTTTAGATCAATATTTTTTGCTATTTGAAACTCAAATTCGGATATACTTGTTTCAGTACAGTTGATCATTGACTTTTATCATTTTTTTTTGTTAAACTCCGTTTATATAAATTTTTTTGAGACATACGGTACAGAAAACTTCGAAACACGACTACATCTTAATGTTGTCAGCCCTATCAGTTTTTATTTTGTTGAAAACATTAACAATTCACTTCTCACCTGTTGTTTTTGTCGTATTATTTGCAATTCTTTTAAAATACATGGTACAAAAACCGCATTTACAAGTTTAAAAACACTTTTCCCTATTATTCTTAAAGCAAACATCATTTTTTTCGATTTTCCCTGTATAACAACATTACTTGATTTTTTAATAACGATGTATTATTGTAGAACTTTTTCTTATTTGTGGGACACGACTACAGCTTATTGTTGTCGGACTTAACACGCTTCGATCACGTGCTATTGAAGTGATTTATGATTCGACTGTATTTAACTATATTAAAATTAATAAAGAACGATCGGTTTTCGTAAAACAAACAATAAACCGCTTCCAACTTCATAACTCCTTCCTCAATTCCCTTTTCTTTTAACTGATTTTATACTTGTAAACCAACTCCATGGAAATTCGATAAAACAAAAAAGCATCGAAATTTTAACTTAGTAACGGCCTTCAGAAGCCCTAATAAAGTGATCAAAAATTCATCTACTTTCTGTTTTTTGCGTATATACTTATGCTGTTTGCTACTTTGAGTTGTCGAAGCGAAAAGCAATTAAGAAAGTTAGCCATAAACATCAGGAAAGTTCCGAAATCGGATTAGCTTCTTCTTTTCTATTTTTACGCGCCAAAGAAAAATAAGATGACCGCAAACTTTTTGGCAAACATCGATGATACTTTTTTAATTTATTGCAGATTCTAGAAATTTGTTTTCGAAACATCAAAACTAGGTTAAAGAAATTGAGAATTGACAGGAACCAAGTCGGATAAATTTTGCGAATCGTCAAATTTGTGTCTATTCGAGTTTCAAAAGGAAATTTTTATTATTAGGTTATGCGTTGAACCGACTGTTAATTTTACTTACACGTATTTCTCTAAAACAGATTAAATATTGAATTTCTGTATCGTAATAATCGTCCAAGTGAACGCAAAAATTTAATCTGAATGTGTAACCTCGAACTAACACGTCACATTAAGATTCCAACCGTCCGCGATGTTGCCAGTTTTTCTTGTATATAAAAGAGACATTAGATATTTTATTTGTATTATGTAATTTATAAAGAATATGCTAAGATAGGCAACACACTTTACGAACTAGTAAATATTTAACATAAATAATAGTTTGTAGAACTGCATATTTGTTATTTATAGGATTTTTCCATTAACGTGAGTTGAGACGTCAGCCATATTGTCAAGGTGGACAAACAAAGTTTTTATTTAATTTGTGTATAGAAAATTCATTGTTTCGAGCCCTTTTTGATTAAAATGAGTATCTTTGACCAAAAAAATCGGAAATAAAGCACCAATATAACAACAATTTTAATGTAAATAATGCAATATTTGTTCCCCAAGACAATTTGGCGGTATGTTATGACGTCATCCCAAAATGACCTAATGCGTTACGTCAATTTGTTAAAAATAATTAATTTAACAGTTAGTTATTGTTAAATTACGCTGTCGCCATGACCAAAATTCGTACACATACTCTCTATACAGACATTTGTTGGTTTTAAAAATTTTGTAGATTTATACAGGTAAGCTTATACTTGTTTGGAACATCGTGCTGGTAATGGAGAAGAAGAAGAAGATAAGAAATAACGAGTCTGTGTCTTCAATTCCGTAGTGCATTGCAGTGTTTAATGCAACAGTCTGCAAGCAGTGCGGAAGTGAGGCTTCGGCTTGTAACAGCAAATTTCATAATCAGAAACCAACTGATCTGACGAGCAACCATCAAATATGACCGCCGTATATTGATGACCCGATATTTTATAAATATATAAACCATAAACCTTCTGAACGTGTGATGAAAAAAGAACAATTGTACTGAATAACTTTTAAAATAATGGCTTTGTCAATAAATAAAAGAGAAGAAGATATATGAAATTTGATATTTGTCTATGATACTGGTACAATTGAGCGATCTAACGAATTGTCAAAATCGGCAGGAAAATGGCGGCCGATGGGTAAACAAATGATTTGGTCGCAAATTTCTATGTAATTTGTGAAATTATTCGTTGGGTTTTGAACCTCATTATTCCCAGGTTTATTGCGCCGTCATTTTGTATTAGATCAGCTGTTTTTTTAGATTGTTTAAGAAACCTCTGACTAAAAAAAGACCTGCTGAATAACTTTTCAAACTATGACTTTATCAAACAATAAAAGAGAAGAAGAATAAAAAACTTTTGTATGATCCTATGTGTTTACATTTGAAATCGGCTTTTTAACTATTTATATTTTTCTTTCTAGCGACTGGCGGTGAAGAAACCAGTCTGTTGCCTTGTATAGTGTATGTCCATGGAGAAAGTTATGAATGGAGTAGTGGAAATATATACGACGGTACTCTTCTGGCATCTACAGGACGAGTCATTGTAGTTACAATCAATTTTAGACTTGGCGTACTAGGTATGTTTTAGGTTGGTAAAAATAAGAAGGTGGCACGTTACTTTTGTTTCAGGTTTTTTAAAAACTGGTGCGAAAAGTAGCGCCCAAGGAAATTTCGGTTTGATGGATTTGGTGGCAGGATTACATTGGTTAAGGGAAAACCTACCCGCTTTTGGAGGTGATCCACAGAAGGTGACGCTCATGGGCCATGGAACTGGAGCCGCTTTAGTAAATTTTATAGCTATATCTCCAGTTGCTAAAGGTAAGTAAATTTACCACCCTTTTTGATTGGTACAACTATTGACTATTATTTTTTCTTACTATTCTTCATTACATAGCAAATGATATGGTATTAATGTTTTACTTCTAATTTACTCCATTTATTTATACACTAACACTAAACACTTCCATATTTGGTATACATATTTTTTTTTATTAGAACTACTTCATCGGGTGATATTATTAAGCGGATCAAGTCTGAGCCCGTGGGCATTACAAAAAGATCCTCTTTGGGTGAAGAGAAGTGTATCCCTTCATACAAGATGTTATGGAGATCTGTTAGAAGATGATTTAGCTCCATGTTTAAGACTACAACCTTTAAATCATTTACTTGATACACGGTTAGACGTTCCACGGTTTCTTCCAGGTAAATCATTCAATAGAATATATTCTTGACCAATTTAATTAGTAAAATTTCAAAACTAAACGTATTAGCTTCGAAATGATATGATATATTGTAAAGTTTTTATTCTCGTATCCTTTTTATGCTTGTTAGTAATAACTGACTGTATAACATAACCTTTATCGCGATTTTGATTCGACAGGTTTCGCTCCATTTGTGGACGGTACAATTCTAGTAAATCCAACTGCAGTTCCGCCCACTATCGGAGCTCCAACCATCTCCACATCCCAAGGATACGAATTAGCCGATTTTCCGGACAGAGCTCTCTTATTCGGTCTCATTACAACCGAATCATATCTGGACCTCAACGCTCAAGATTTAGAATTCGGTTTCAACGAAACGAAAAGAGATAGAATTTTGAGAACATACGTACGAAACGCTTACTATTATCATCTAAACGAAATTTTTTCCACTTTGAAGAACGAATATACCGATTGGGAGAAACCCTCGCAGAATCCCTTGAGCGTGAGGTGAGATCTAATTTTATGGTCGTTTTAAAGTTAATAACTTTATTTCCAGGGATGCCACGCTCGATGTACTTAGCGACGGACACACCGCAGCCCCTCTGATAAGGATAGGATATTTGCATAGTTCGAAGGGGGGGGGGACGTTTTTTTTCCATTTCCAACACCACAATGGAGAACGAGACGTCCCGATGGTGAGTTTACTACGCGATATTTGTTGTAATAAATTCAGGTTGGTTATATTCAAACTGTTTTGTCTTTTAGAGATTCGGAAGCGTACGAGGAGATGAGCTTCCTTACGCTTTGGGCTTTCCTCTGACCGGTGCTGGTTTCTATTCTCCTTACAATTACACAACTAATGATGCTGCCATATCAAAAGCGCTGATCCATTATATCAGTAATTTCGTTAAAAGCGGGTAAGCATTTTAACGAGCATCTATCCTTATAATAATGGGGTTTTTGTATGGGAAATGATCCGAACTGAGTTGAAAATCGAGAAGAATAATGTGCGTTTTTCGTATCTTACAGGAATCCGAATGGTGACCTACCGGATCAAAAGTCTTTAACTGATAAGCAGACATCAACCTTTCCATTTTGGGATACTTACGATACTATAAATCAATTTTATTTGGAGATTGGTGAGTCACATTTTTAGCTTAATTACCAGTTTTCACTAGAAAATATTGGATCTACTGCTGTCTTTACCGAGAAAGTTTCTTCTAGGTCTGTTGTCGTGCTTCTGGTTTGTTTCTTGGAATTTAATGATCCAAATTTAATCTCTGGTCCTAGAACGTCATCTACCAGTTCTTTAAAACAGATAAAACACGATATAAAGTGGTTTACAGTAAAAAATATTGGTTGGATTCTTTAATAGTCCCTCATGATTCTTCTGGTTCTTCTTTCGTATTGTTTCGTGTACTTAGATGACCACTGGTGTATCCTTTGGTTGGATTGTCCCTTCAGATGTCTGAGATCCCGAAATATCAAACACAGAAAGTCAATGTTCAAATCTACTTCTGTTAACTTCTAGTCTTCCGAATGGAAAACTATGATTATCATGTCTCCACATCTTTTATATCTGGATTTGAGATTGATAATATTTTCAGGAAATCATTTAGAGAAGAAAGACCACTACCGGGGTCACAAGATGTCCCTTTGGTTGAATTTGATACCTCAACTACATAGGCCCGGTGACGGTGACGACGTATCCATGAGACACCATCAGTTCCAAGAAGAAGACGACCAATATTATGACGGTATATCTTTTATATTCAAAATCAGAATTTCGACTCGGGTAATTGATGATTGATAAAAAATATTTGGACAAGTGGTAGGTAATCAACATCTTTGAAATTCTGTCTGTTCTGTATAGTGGTAGGGAAAACGCAAAAAAAAACTCCCAATTTACAAATACATCAATCTATCAATTTTTAAGCTGCATTTCAGTTTATTAGTTCATTGATCTGACATTTTCTGTTTTGTAATTTACTATTTTTCAAAAGACGGAAACAAAAATTTTTGTCGTTTTATTTTTTGACCATGTCACTGGAATCCGATAGCAAAGCTGATAACGTCATTGGATTTCTCATCCCCGAAAACCCCTTATGCCAGATTTTCAGCCAAATCGCAGAACAAAATTTAACAATTCGCTCCCCCTCAGCCGGTCCTGATGAAATTTTCGAAATGAATTTTGACCAAAAGCTGGTTTTGGAACATTCCTATTGTCGGAACCGTTTTCCTGACTGGATTTTCCACCCCCTCAACAATTTTCATTTGAAAATTTGCCCTTTAAAGATGGGAACATGAACTGAGTTTTCAGGGTAAGATTGTCTAGAAAAAAATAATAAAAAGTGTTTTATAACGGATCAATAATGAAGGAAAAATTGCGAGGGGGAAGGGGGTCGGACCCCTCCAATAGAAAATTTTTGGCCACGTACCTAGTGGTAATTTGTAATATGCTTAAAACTTTGTGGCGACTTTGAAAGTCACTACAAGAATTTTCTTAATTCTTTTTAGTAAAATTATATTTGGATACATCAATGCAACTGTATTTTATTTTCAATAAGGTTTCGTTCGACCGCAGCTCAAAGAAAAACCGACATATTTTCATCATGTCACGACAATGGCATCAACTATATCAACAGAGAATCCAGTTACCACGCTATTGCCGCCAAAATCTGATACAGCTCTTCAGGTAAATATATAATTAAATCACGAGAAGATTCGTGTTATAAATATTTAATGCACAAATTATATTTTTCAGGCAACAACTACAGAATGCCCTCCAAATCAAACAATATATCTTCCGAGTCAAACGAAGACGTCTAACAATATATTAAGAAAGTTAGCTTCAAGTCATTATCAGAATTACACCACCGCCCTTACGATTACTATAGCCGTCGGTTGTTTCCTTTTATTACTCAACGTTCTCATCTTCGCCGGCATCTATCATCAGAGAGACAGAGAAAAGAATAAGCAGAAAATCAAAGAGGCACAAAATGAATCCGGTAAGTAGCAAAATAAAGTAGCATTATCAAAAAATATATCAATAGATTTCATATTGTGGGCGACCGTAATAATATGAACATCCAATTCGACAATCCTTAATCTAAAGTTTAGTTTAATTTTAATATCAAAAATACTTGATTGATGCATCACTTTCATTTGTTTTTTTTTTTTTTTTCAAATTTGGTATATTTGAAGTGAATTATGTTGTTTCGTGTCCTATTTTTTTTATTTCATTGTTTTTCTTTCAATTTAAAGTAACGTTAACTTGTGATTCATTGTGAGAGTCGTTCTGACAAAGAAGACAATTTTTTAAACATACCGTTCACTCGTATCACGATTTTCCTAAATTAATGTCTTCATATTTACTATACATTCTGAAAAGTGTTTTATAAAAAAAACAATTTCCATAAACTAAGATAATCGTCAAACAAAAACATCTACAAATTTTATTCACAATTTGAAACTGTTTGACATTTAACGTCATATTGGATCAAGGATAAATATTTAGGTTATTCTTCTTTTCCCGTAATATAACCTTTTTCCGTGTAACTACACAGCAGTACTCTTAGAATCTTTCATAGTACTTACTAAATTAAGACACGACAAGGCCGATAAGCAAGAAGGGAGAGAAGAGAAACGTTGATTTTTGATAGTGAAAATTTACAATTACTATAAAATTGTTAATTTTTAGTGTTGTACATCAACTTTTTTACGTATTTTGTTTCTGTCTGTTTTTTTTTTCTCCAATAGAAAAACGAATAGTACTTTTTGTGAATTTTACATATTTCTTATAACCTAATTTCCCGTAGAAAATTTATAGTCGCTTCGATAAATATATCACGTAATGCATATTTTTTTCAGGAAGCTGTAGTAGTTCGTCAGGAGAAGGCTACGACAAATCCTACGAAATACAACCCGCAAATACGAAATGTGGCAGACACAAATTTATAGATGATTGCACCTATAATCAAAAACGTTTTAGCGATATCCAAATAACAGAACTACCTATCCAAAATTTTAAATCCTCTCCGCCTCCAGCCAAAAGAATAGAAAACCTTCACCCCAGTTTCCATCCACCTGATGTTACCAGTACCAGTCAAGATGTACTTCTTGATAGAAACGATGAACATCCGTCTCCGGTTGTGGAGGTTCTACCGACAGCAAGTACAAACCAGGGGATCCTCAGGCCGCAGGGGGTTCCTGTTACACCGGGAACTATGAAAAAACGTGTTCAAATTCAAGAAATATCCGTTTGATCATTTATTTGTGCAGTCGATCAGTATTTTTATAATTCGTGATAAAAATTCTTTTTTCTTACAAGATACTAGTTTTTTAATAATCTTTTTCTATTGAAACTGCTTTTTTTTGTTGTTTAGAAAGTCCTTTTATAGAGCAGCTCATTTTTGCTCAATTATAGTCAAGAACATAGAGCATAATACTTGATATTTGTATTCTATAATTGTTTTATATGAATAACTTCTCCAATCTCCCTCGTAAATCGAGTAACATACCTTTTGAACGATAATTTTTGTGTAAAAACGTTGGAAAGTGACTAAAGAGAAAAATTGCGTTTCTTTTCACTATACAGAGTGTTTCTTTTATCTTATATTCACTGTCTACTACCTACTTTACTCATCTACCAACTTTTTTAATCACCCCCGTAACTCAATTTAATTTTTTTCTCTCTTATATACGTCCTTTAAGAGTATTTTTTCGAATTATGAGCCTCCTATTAGTGATATTTTAGTCTATATATATTTTTTTATGCGCCCATGTCATGTCAGCAGAATCCTTCAGGTTTCAAAAAATCCAACAATTCTAAAACGATAATTTTCAAGTGAAAACGTTAAAAAATGATCCCAAAATGGAAATTTTCATTCTAATTTCATTTATTTTTCACTATACAGGGTTCATACAGTTCATATGTTTCTTTGTCTTATATTCACTGTGTACCACTCACTTTACTCATCTTCCAACTTTTTTAATCACCCTCGTAATTCATTCTAAATTTTTTCTCTCTTATATACATCGCTTAAGAGTATTTCTTTGAATTATGAGCCTCCTTTTAGCAATATTTTACTCTAATCAATTTTTTTACACATCCATGTCATATCACAAGATTTGTTCAATTTTCAGAAAAATCCTACACTTCTTGAAGGAAATATTTTGTTTAAAAACGTTAAAAAGTATCTCAAGAAGAGACTTGTTCATTCTTGTACGTTTATTTTCCACTATACAGGGTGATATATTCATTATATTTGCTATGTATCCACTTAGCTTATCTTCATTTTTTTTTAATCACCCTTGTAGCTAATTCCAAAAAAACCCTATGATTCTACCATAATCTTTTTTGTAAAAACTAGCGTTGTAACGTTAGAAGCTCCATGAGCAAAACTCATTTTACTATTACTTTTCTTTTTATAAATTATTTGTCGTTTATTCATGAACAATCAAAAGTATATCTTCTTCAAATACCCTCGTAGCTTTTTTAACACATTAATTACCGTGATAATTTTCAGGATTTGGTTTAATAGAAAACAGAAAATTAAAAAAAAAGTTTCACGAATCATTTCCTATTAATATATGTAACAAAAGTCACTTCGGGGAAGTTAGTTGACATAATTGGCAGTTAACGTGTTAAAACAATTAAAAAATGTTATTTGTGCCTAATTCTTTTCAGGATACGTTTCATTTTTCACCTTCAGGGTTATTAGTATTCACAGGATTAAATTAAAAAAAAAACTAGTATTTTCAAAAAATATTTATAAAGATGCTGATTTAAAATTATTACCAAGTGAATTGATAAAAGACAATTTAATATATTCGTGTAAATATAAATTATATTAAAAAAAGTCTGTATTAATAATCCACGCATTTCATGGAAAAATTCTATATAGGGGACTAACAATATTTTTATATTAAATAAAATAATAAAATGTATAAAGTGTGTATGATAAAAAAAGTCAATAAGGCCTAAATCTGCAGTTAAAACCGTAACATACAGATACACGACCATGTTGGACGTTGTTTTAAAATCGATAAACCAAATATAACAGTGGAAGATAAATCATCATATCAGGTAAGTAATAATAAATAGGAAGTAAAAATAATTAAATCACCACCACATGTTGAGAAATATTAGACTTAAAGGTACGTATCTAATTTTACTTAAAATATATAATCACAATCTCTAGAGACTGATAGTTTCGGAAAAGGAACTACAAGGAATTCCTTAACCTAATGGACTGATCAGGTTCAAAAAATCATCTACGAATATGTATATTCTCAACGGAAGTAGATGATTCCTTGTAATCCGATCGAAAAGAAAGGTTAATAGTTGGATGAGATGATAGTGAATGGTTGAGAAGGTCATCAACGGTTTTGGAAATGAAGCTCAAAACCTCAAATTTGTAATAATGAAGCAAAATAAGAAAAAAATGATAGTTTTAGGAAACAAAAAGATCTGGAGATGGTTGGAAGAAGATCAAAGAGATAATTCGATAGAAAAAAGTTGATAGTTGGATAAAAAGATGTTCACCAAGCTAAAGGACTGATCAGACCATCAACGGTTATGTACATAAACCTCAAACTTGTAATAATGAAACAAAATAAGGAAAAAAATGGTTGTTTTAAGAAACAAAAAGGTTTAGAAGGTGCTTAAAAGAAGACCTAGAGGGATGTTTTTAAGAAAGCCCAAAGAGAACTCACACCGACCAGTTTATATGAGACTATTCGAAGTAGTTGGAGTATCCGTTGGGAAATTACCATGCGTCCACATTATAAGATTATGTTCGGGCATTTGAGATGCTTGAAAATGATCTGTTAATAACATCTGTGAAAAATTAACGTGTCTCTGATACGATTCGTTTTCTTGTTGCGTATCCCCACAAATACGATTCAAATCTACAAAATAAAAAATCATGTATAAAGAAAATTTTTGCCGTTATCGATAAACTGACCTTTGAGAATAGCCGAAGCCCATAATTGAACGTGTACATCGGGTATTTTGCTTGCCAATTGCATAGCAGGCGTTACCATGTTCATACTTTCCCTGCTATTACCCAAAGATAAAAATATATGACCTAGAAGAACCAAAGAACATGACGTTAATCTATTTAAGTCTTCGGCGTTGGCCATTTTCAACGTCTCCCTGAGGTATCTCCTTAAATAAATATTACACTAAGAAAAATTGTTCGTCAATAATCGAAATACTTACTTTGCTTCATTATATCTACCTTGAAAGAAAGCTTGTAAGCCTTGTACGTAATAAGCTGCTGCTCTTAAGCTGTGAGAATGCGAAGGAAGACTTTCCGGATTAATTCTATCATGTAAAGCGTTAAAATCTGCTTCTCTTTTACCCCTTAAATAAACAATAGCCAAATTGAGATTAGCGAATGTCCAAAGTTCTCTTTCTCTAGACGTCTAAAACAGTTTTTTGTGATTATAAAAAATATGAAGGGGCTTTTCACCCTTCGAAAGTACAAGATTGCAAACTCACGTTTAAGGCAGCTATAAATTGAGCTTCCGCTGCTTCCATACAATTCATACTCATAGAATATAATCCTAATAAAGTATGCAGTTGAGGTCCGTGAGTTTCTAATAGACGGGGACTTTGTTTGCATAATGCAGCCGCTGATGATATTTCTTGTAGAGCTTGCGTTTTATTACCCATTACTAAACGGCACATTATTATATGTTCCAATAACATTAATTGGAATACTGATAGAATCGGTTTATTATCTACAACTATAAAACAGTAACAGATATATACAGTCCCATATTAACACGTTAAATGCCGTTTCAATAACTGTACATTGGGCAGTCAACGTGTCAAATAAGGTTTTATGAAGAAAAAAGTTATAAAATTTGAAAATTAGTGATAATTTTTCTTGATAGTGAACTTTTTGTAATAATTTCCAAGAAAACGTTTTAAATTTCTTTAGTTTCTCATTTTTGGACTCCAACAAAACCAATATATGTACATCCTAGTACTCAAATAACAACAAAAAAAGGATTTTATGCTAAAGAAAATCATAAAATTACTCATAAAAGTGAACTAAAAGAATTTTACTTACTTTTCAATTTTTCAATCTGCATTAAAGCCTTATCAGTATATTTTTGGGCTTTTTCCATATAACCGGCCTGCATACTATGCATAACGGTGACTAAATAAACCAGAACGTACAAATGTTCTTTCGGCATCCACAAAAACATATCACCCGCACTTGGACCCATAAAAACTAGAACAACGTTCAAAATGTACTAAAAAATCCAAGAGCACCATCAAACTACATATTCCCGCTTAAAACAAAGAACGATACCTAGGCAAAATCTGATCAAGAAAATCCAACAACCTTTGCAGATATCTTCAGCAAACCTGAACAAACCCCAAACAATAGAGAAAAACACTTCCTCGACACACCATACTCAATGAGTTCACCAATTAAAAATTTTCTCCAAAAGAAATAATAACTGATAAATATCCATAAAGTACCAGGATTCGATAAAACCACCAGTCAAATATTTAATCAACTGCCAAAAAAAATATTTGTCCTACTACAGATAATCAACATCATCCATCATTAAGCCATTCAATCTCTTAGATCCCTTTATTGGGGTGGATTACACCCCTTGCTGGTTAGTTACAGCTTTCACAACAAAAAAAACCAGATCTAGTACTAGATTCAAAACTAATATAATGACTTTCCAGTAAAATATCCAATCTAAACTGGCAACCAGTTGTGGGGCTGTTCAAAGACCAAAAAATAATACAAAAAATTCAGTTAAAATTAAACTGCAGCATTCTTAACGCCCCCTTGGTGTGTAAGCAATAAAAAATCCATAAAGACTTGAAAATACCAACAGTAAAAGAGTAAATACACTCGCTTAGTATCAAAAACGAACCAGTTATCAAAATGAAGAATTCAACCTGCTAAATGAACCTGTACACACAAAATTGAAGTGGAAACAACCTTTGATTTATTAGAACTATATATAATAATGGGGTTGAATCCCAAAATGCTTGTTGAGGTGGATCAGTCCCCATAATCCTCCTTGGTTATATCCTGCCAGTTTATAACTGCTACTCTGCTTAGGTCATCTTCCTCCTCTTTCAACAATTTTGTCCTAGCCCTATAAATATCAAATAAAAGTTTCTGAGAGTCATCAGTGGACAACTCCTCCCTCAAAACATCTATGATTATATTTACCTATTGCTATGAGTAGTAAAGTAGCTTTAAATAAAAAAATTTGAAAACTCACCATCATCGGAAGCCATAATAGTTTGTATACTCTGTTGGAGCTGCTTTAAACACGGTTTAACACTTTTAACTTGACCAGCCATTAGATAATGACATACTTGTAAAACAAGAAAATATACTTTAACATATTCTTTTTGATAAACAGCTCCCGTCCACGTCTCAATTAAATGTCCGGCTTGGTTTAAAACTTGTTGCACTTCTTGCAATTTTTTATCAATTAATAATAACTGAGAATTGAAAAAATTGATATAAACTTTTCTATAAATACATAAAATACTTACCATTCCTTTACTTAACAAAAATAATACTCTTGTATAAGAAGCATTTGAAATATGAGCATAATCTACACCAACACCTAATAAACTACTTGCGAGGGTATAATCTTTCTCAGTTGCATGAATTTGCTATAAAGTATAGTTATTGTAATATTATACATTAATTAAAATCTATTAAAATTACGTACTGCTAGTTGGAATATCAGTCTACAATGCCAATACACATTATGTTGTGATAACTCAATAGCTTTCCTTAAAATTGGTTTCGATAGGGATATTTGTTCTTGCTGTTCGTATAATTCAGCTAAAACGCTGGCGGCTTCAAACTTCACGTCATCAAACGAATTAATTGACTGAGATAATAACCACTGAAAAGAAAAAAAAATATGATTATTCTATAAGCATGAAAATGTATTTGTACTCACGGCCTGTTCTAAATGATTCTTAGCTAAATCGATATTTTTGGTGTGTGTTAATAAAATATTACCGAGTTGTAGGTGAGTTCTTGCTTCAACTCTTTGCGGCGGTTTAAAATTAAAAACAGCTTGTAAACATTGAATACAACATTTGATCATTGGAGGACTGGATGTCCTGAAATATTCGGCTAAACCTAATAGAGAAAGATACCAAGCGTCCTGAGACGAAGCCATTTTTTATTCTTAAATAGTTTCAATTTTATTCACACCATATTTTTCGATTACCATTCACCGCTTCTGTTTGTTTATTTTATATGCTCATTTCTAAGCTTGACATTGGTATTGACAAATGACTTTGGCGTTTTAATGTTACGGTGCAGTCACATGAGGATGATATTAACGCTATTATCAAAAATCTCTATGCTATTGGAGTGGTATTCGTATCTATAATAGATAATAAACCATGAATTTCCAGTTAAATGCTTAAGTTAGATATTTAGTAATGAAAATTGATGTTACTAATATATATATTTTTCTAAAAAATTACAATTTTAATTATGTTGTTTTAGGGAATAGCACTGATTGGCTGTTTCTATTACGCTTAATTTATGACGATATCTGAATCCTTCTCATATGACTACACACTTAACTACGTTTTGTTGCAATTGATACCAACCATAAGTATATTCTTAATTTTAATTAATGAAAAATTTAAAATTTTGTAAAAATAATTCGAAAAGCATTTCTTTCAAAGTTTAGTCATCATATTTTTGTCATATATGACATTTGTGCATATATCTAGGGAAATTGTTATTTTTTGCTTGTCAATACAACCTGATTAAGCATGTCAATATTTACTTTGATTTAAATGAAAAATTATAAACAAATATTTCATAATATTAAATGGAAATTCCAGAATCAAACGAAATGGTGACCGAAGAAATAGATTTTCGTAAAGACAAATACCCCTTTTGTATCGTTTGGACTCCGATACCTTTATTAACGTGGCTATTTCCATTCATAGGACATATGGGTATAGCTATGTCTTCAGGTGTTATAAGAGACTTTGCAGGACCATATTATGTGTCTGAAGATAATATGGCATTCGGAAGACCCACAAAATACTGGCAACTTCGATATTCCTTAGCCAGAGGAGGTATTAGGTACTGTATAATCGACATTTACACTTCTTTAGAAGAGTTTACCACATTTAATTTTAGATTAAAATCTACTATTTACTGAATAAATTAACAATTTCTCTTTCAGTGGATGGGATAGTGGAGTTACTGAAGCTTCAGAAATATACAAAACTAGAATGCATAATTTATGTTGTGACAACTGCCATTCCCATGTAGCAACTGCTCTTAATTTAATGCAGTATAATAAATCTACCAGTTGGAATATGGTGAAATTGGCGATTTTAATGTTATTATATAGTAAGTACGTTTCATTTACAGGTTTCTTAAAAACCTGGCTGCCATTTGTATTTATTGTAATTGTTAGTTTAACAATTTTCTTTACTGTTAGATAAATGTGTTATTAGGTTTGAAAATAACAATTTTTCTGTTGTTCCTTATTTAATGAGATTAAATTTAGCTCAAAAAATAGATAAATATACATAAAGTATGATGTAAGATATTGGTTGTCTTATTTATTTGAATTAATTCAACTACCTCATCTATTTAATATATTTATTCATTTATATTGAAAAGTGTATAAAATTATAACTAATAAAAAATGTTTACAAATTTTTGTTTTATTTTAAAAAAATTAATAATGTAATTTGGATTTCACAAATTTAGGGAGTTTTATAAACATTTCGTAACTATCGTGGTCCCCTCGTTTTTTGATTCCAGAAAACCGAAAAATCCAATTTCAATAAACATTTATTCGCATTCCCTGTTTTTTTTTGACAAATTTATGAAAATCAGACAGAAACATAGACTAATTTTCTAGGACTAGCGAAAGTTGAGTTCCTAATAAATAGTGTTAACATTTATACTTTAAGGAGAGTTAATTTTCAAGAACTTTGTGAAATTATTAAATAGTTTTTTCTACAAGTTT
This sequence comes from Diorhabda carinulata, assembly GCF_026250575.1. Classification (NCBI taxonomy): domain Eukaryota; kingdom Metazoa; phylum Arthropoda; class Insecta; order Coleoptera; family Chrysomelidae; genus Diorhabda; species Diorhabda carinulata. The sequence goes on from NC_079468.1 coordinate 2,051,488, forward strand.
CAATAAACAAAATCGCCTATTTGAGTTGTTCAAACATTTTTTATCTACAAAATTTTGACGAGAATGATTTTTCTTAGTGTAGAATTTGTTCGGCTGGCATCGGAAGTTTGTTATGCCGCCAATTACACCGCTCCTTCCTCTAATTCTTTATTCATTTTTTATTTGACGTTAAATAAACTTAACCTCACTTTCTATTTAAACTACGAAAACAACTATAAACTTTTAAATTAATACTACTGAATATTTATTACAAATATTGTAAATGAGTGCAGATACCATAGAAAACTTTTATGGAGTATATTTATTATACTGTTTGAATATTAAGTACAAAGGTAGGACTTACATAGGGTATACAGTAGATCCCAATCGTAGGATTAAGCAACACAATAAGGGAAAACAATTTGGAGGCGCATGGAAAACTAGTAATAAAGGACCATGGTATAATCTATTATATTTTTTCGTATGAGTATTTAATTTGTTTTTCGTTAGGTCTATGGTATTAATAATACATGGATTTCCAAATGACATATCAGCACTTCGGGTATCAGTTTTCACATTATATTAATATATAAATTGTATTGAAATAGATTTTGTAGTTTGAATGGGCCTGGCAACATCCTCATGTATCTAGGAGGTTAAAACATGTAAGTAAAAAGAAAAAAACTGAAAAAACGTTTGACTTTTGTATAAGAGTTTTATCGGAAATGCTACAAGTGGGACCATGGTGTAGACTACCACTTTGTATCCGATGGTTAAATCAAGATTTCATCACTGATTTCCCAGTAAGTGATTTAAACTATAATTTATATGTATACAAATATACAGATTTCCATTTAGGTGTGTTCATTACCTCCACTTCATATGCCGATATGTAATGGTGCAGTAGTGAGTAAAAAAGTGACAAAACCAACTTTAACTGATAATAATTCAAATATTATCCAAACCTGCGATGTATGTAGCGAAAAAATTATCACTCAAGCAATTAAATGTGTTAATTACAACTGTGATCTAACAACTCATTTACTTTGTTTATCTAACAGTTTTTTAAAGCCCGGAGAATACATTCCTATTGAAGGACGATGTCCGAAATGTGAGAATATTTATTTGTGGGGTGATTATGTACGAAAATACAAGGGATGTTACAATAATGTGAATTTAAGTATCAGTATTCAGGATGCTAATGAATTATACTTGTCAGACTCAGAATGATTGTATTATTTCTGCACATATTTTATTAATAAATAATTTTTATATCTATCAAAGTTTTCATTTAAATAACCAGATTTAGTATTACCCTTTATTTTAAATGATTATGTTAAAGGTGTTGGGATCAAACTATTGTAGATTGTTTTGGCTTTATAGCACGTATACTTAGAAGATATTTCATACAAGACACTACATCTCATTGAACTGCTTCCAAAATGTAGTAAAATCCTCCAAAAGGAGGCTATTTTTTGGGGGTTTTGTGTGTCCCACTTCCAAAGGTGTTAGTATCACTTCTTGGGGTAGTTAGGTCTTGATGAAATGAATCTGCAGTTGTCCTTCTAGTAGCCTACTGTGATATCATAAGATCCGCCACCAATTTAATATAGTTTCTAGTCATCAAGAGAAGTTCCTCAGATGATATGGATAGTCTTACGCTTAGCGACTCCATCTGATTCTTTAGCTATCCGTTTAGTTTTTTATTGATATGGCATCTCACGAGGCTACAGTAGGGTTTGGATGCTAGTCTGGGGGCTTCTTTGTTTGTACAGTTTTTGATCACCAAACAAGCGATGGGTTTGAGAGTGTTTGGTATAACCACTACACCATCTTAAAGTTTAGTCCCCATGTCTAGATGATTATTCCAAGTAAATGTTATAGAGTTGTTTTAATGGGGTTGCTCTTTATCAACCCAATTTTAACTTATGTTTAGTACTGTTTGCATCCGGGGAAAGATTGTGCTTCAAACTATAATGTTTCAAGAGATTAGTTTCGAATCTGAAATTCTAAAAACCCTATTTACGACTAAATCATCATTAAAATTTGTGTATTTGGAACAAGGATAATTAAAAACAGACGATAAATAAATAAAACAAATTTTTATTAGAGATATTAGTATTATTAATAAAAATAAACAAAAAAGTTTTATAAACGTTATCAACAATTAACAGATTGAACTACTAAGTATATATGTAATAAGTTGAATAAACTATCACCATATAATTAAAAAAAAAACTTACTCGGGAATTTCGAGAACGTAAAATCTGCAAATTTTGCATTAAAAAGCTGGAAAACTTTAAAGACCAATTTAATATATGTTTTCAATATTTTTATGCTTCCTTTTAAAAGAATTATTGAATTCTTAATTGTTAAATACACTTATGTCTTAAGAGTTATATCTAAAATTGTATATATATCGGAAGTAACGCGATTTCCAGCCTTTTAAGCTGTTAAAAATTATCATATCAACACTTTGACTAAAACTTTACACTCATAACCTTTTTTCTTTATCCTAGAAAACTTTAAACAATAAATTTGGTTTTTTATTTATACACAAATGTTTTAATATCCACTTCTCAATATCCTTTATTTACTAGAATAGAGGTTAGTTATTCTTCTTTTTTAATTCAACTCGATACCCATGATCACGTTTTTAAACGACACAACCAGTCGTCTTATTGTATTGGATTTACATTAAAATTATTATTAGTATTTTATTTGAATTTTTTTACCAATAAATAAGCGCTCGAAACTATCAATTCAATTCATTTGAAATAAAATATTTGTTCACTACGACAATATGTCCCACGTTTCAATTCACTTTACTTAAAATCACCTATTGAATTTAAGTTGGCAATACTGATTCTATGACAGCTAGTTTACTTGACATATGACAAATTTGTTAAAATTGTAAACAGTGCTCAGTTTCCTATTAGAATTAATTTAAATAGGATGCTATTTAACGTATAGCCATAAAAGAACATGTTTATTAGTTTATTTACTATTTAGTTTGAGGCTATTTTCATATTTATAGCTTTATTAAAGGCTGTGTCGTTGCTAAATCTAGTAACTTTTTAGTGCTGTTATTCTAGTTTCGTGAAATTCACCTTCTGCATGGATATGGAGGGGAAAATAAGCTTAGACATTATGAGGCAGGTGTCTCAAAATGATTATATTTTCACAAATAATATGTTAAAATAGGTATTTCGTCTCAAAAATAGTTTTTGTCATGAAGTAGTGCAATTTTGGTCACACTGTGAACACTGTAGTTGTCATTTTTTGTTTTTTAAGTGAAACTATGTTTTGTGCGGGACAAACGTGTAAAAACATTAAAACCGGAAGGTATTTCCTTACTCCAATGTTTAAAAATATCACAATTTTCATGTTTTAAGTACATAAGTAACGTCTGAAGCGTATATATTAACGTATTTTCAAATTTGCCGCCGAAGCTAAGATCAAAATGGTAGCCCAAGGCATGAGTACGTTCGCGCATGCTAACGCTAATTTTTCCCCTCCATATATCTACTGTAGTCGTTATAGAAGTGGGATTATCTTAATTTTTTTTAGTAACGATCAATTTATTATAAAAGTCTCAAGAACTAGATATAAATTCATTGCTGATATGATTGAATCTTGGAATACTACATTTGATATGCTCAAAACATTTGTATATAGATAAAAATCCACTAAAATTAATAGAAAAAAAACATGAGTAAATAATTTTTCTTCATAGATTACACGATCATACAAAATACATAATTGTCTTTTTTCTTATTTATAAATCATTTAAAGCATTTTTTTGGGCGAGCGCCAACTCGTTATTTTAATACCCGCCATAAAATTTACAATGTGTCAACTCGTGATCGTGGTTGTCATGAAGATTAGACAACTCGTGACGTGCAATTATGCATTATGCCATATTTTTACTGAGCAGCCACTTTTTTGTAAAACTACTAATGTCATTTTAACTTGTCACAAACACGAGTTGTATCATGTACTGGGACTACCTTTTCGTTTACCTGAAATAACCCCGTTCCGAGTTGGCGCATCTTTATCTTAATGGATTAAAAATCGTCACAAGTTGTAGGGCATCCATTTTTTTAAGTACAAGATGTAAAAAAACTAAATTTTATCTAAATTATTCTAACTAAACTGTATGGACAACAATATAATACTAATTCATAGTTGATTCAAAGGATAACTCAGGATAACAATGAATTTGTTTCCAATTTCTGCTTATTCAAGACCCAAATGGTGCATCTAAGTTAGCAAAAAGTGCTAAGACATTAAGCAGTATTTAAAACAGAAACGAAATTCCACAAATTTTGTTCAAAACTACTCGAGATTAAGCCTGGAAAAGAGGTACTAGAAACTTTCCAAAATCAAAACGTATTTAATTCAAATGATAATCAATTATGGTACAGACAGTGGCATCCTCAAAATTTTGCTCTGTGGGAGAAGTCTACGGAACCTCCGGGGTATAGAATACCCTCCAATGTAGTGGAAGGTCCATTTTTATAAAAGATGGTTGTCACTTGCAAGATATAAATTATTTGATTTTTGGAAAATGGCACAGAAAATCTGAATTATATAATTATTTCAAGTTTAAATAAAGCAGTATTAAAGTTGATGAAACAATAAAATGTTTCGCTTTGAAGAAAAACACTAAAACGACTCTTAGGAAATAATAAACTAACATAGAGTACTAGGAGAAATTTTTTATTTCGTTACTTCCACTTCCATACTATTATTTGTTTTCCTTCATGTTTTAATGTGAATTATTGTTGAACACAACTTTAAATTCCCTAAAAAGACACCTCCATAACCACCCTGGCCCACTGAACATGAATCCGGCATTGCAATCAATATTTCAATCAGGTTAAATAAAAATTTGTACACTGAGAATGTAAAATTTTTAAAACAAGATTTGGTTACCACAAGAAATATTTGTTATAATCATGAAACTATGTTCAAAAAACGTATAAATGACATATTTTGTTATATACGATTCATCCTTTGGCCCAACTGCACTTCTTATACATTTCGAAAATAAAATATAAGTTTTATTGTCGTATGAACAGCCTTAAAATTCTAATACTCACCACGAATAAGTATATTACATCTATAATTGTGAATTATTGTCATATTATGTAATTTGTGCATATTAGACTATTATAATGCAAATATTAAGACCTATATTTATATATATGAAGATTCAATTGAATTTTATTGTCGTTTACTCACCAATAATTGTTTACTTATACAATTCTATAATAATAACAACAACCCAAGAAAAAGAATAGCTTGAAATAGAAAGATATCTTTGAAGTTGTAGATTTGTATATTAGAACGAATATAAACGTGAAAATTTTCAATACTCGTTTTAGGTTAGGCGCAAGTACATTATGTTAAATTTTTTTAAAAAAATATATAGAATGTTTATAGAAAAAAATATAGAACCTTGAAAATGTTGAATATCCACACTACAAATTATAAAAATACACTTTTTTCATCATTAAATCTCATTTTAATTGTTAAGACCACTATTTTCTGATTTTGCGACAGAAAGACATGTTTTACATCGTTGCCACTCTGTAATATTTCTCCAGTTTTCGACAAAAAATGTGGTAAATACTAATCAACTGATATGGAACAAGACTAAAAATTTCAATTAGAATAATAATTATTTACTGATAGATACATTTTATTATTCATTTATATTTGATGATAAAAAATATCTATACAATACAAACGATAGATACAATCAATTTACCGTTATTGAGAATAATAAATCTGGCAACCTTGAAGATGGATGCCATTACTGCCAACGTTTAGAATGTAATTGTCTCTGATACATTAATATTGATTTCGTTTACATTTTTGTTATTAAGATTTTGTTCTGTGGTCATAATTGTCACTACGAATGTTCGTATTGCAAACAATACAAAATATTCAGTACACAACTTGTGAAATAGATGACGCCACTTATTAAATGTTGAATATTTATGTGAAATTCGAAAAAATATATGGAAAATTCAACATCTTCGTTAGAATTAAAAATAATTCAGTTATTATTGTCGAAATTACATGTAAATTCACGTATTCCTTAAGATTACATTTGTTGTATAAAACGTCTGTTTAACCTAATTATTGTCATATGTTACAGAAGAAAGCACATTTCACTCACAATATTAAAAATATTTGACAAAATTAGTTGAAACACAAAAAAAATTATTGTACATTGTGAATAATAAAAAATATAGGTGTTATTCTCTCGATTTTGATGAAATAACTTGCTTTGAAGGTATTTTCACAACTTTTTTTCCAAAATCAATATTTTTGGAGATATTCAGTGGAATTGTTATAACTTTGAGGGATTATATTCTGTAATCAAGCTTTGGCAGCAAAATCGGTGTTAATCTCTTTGGAATTTCATTCAAAAATAGATCTTGAATTAGTTTAATCTGTTTACATGTTAAAATTTAGAGCAAACTCACATCTTAACATACAATATGGTAAAAAAAGTAATAAATTATGCATTTCAACTACTTTTGTATAGAAGATATAGAATTTGTGGATAAAACGTATCTGAACGATAGGGCAAGACCATAATAATTATTTTTTCATATATTTTGATACTGTATTATGAATTATTTCCATAGAATACCAATGGATACAAAAAAGTTTATTCATTAATTGTTTTATAATATTAGATTACACTTTTATTAGAAATTTGAGGTTATAATTTGGAGTATGTCTATTGAAAAACTTTCCTTATATTGAATTTCTAGATTTCCATAAATTACTAAATATAATACTTGAAATTGAATAGAAAAAAAAAAGTCTGCGTTTCAATAATAATTAGAATCGCTACTTGAAATATAGTAGAAGAAAACGTTTAACCAGTGTTGCCATATGTAATTTCAAGAATTCCGTACATCTTTAAAGAAAAATCCGTAAAAGCAGATAAATCAAAACTAGCTGCAATGTACATAATTACCTGCTCGAAGGTTTATTTTTGATATTTGTAAGTACCTATAAAGTCAACTACCACGTTTTTTAAAAAAAATTACGTAGAAAACCAGATAGGTTAGAGGTAATTTCATATTAAATATCACAAAAAAAATATCACGAACACAGAATGTTAAATCCTGAACATGTTTCAAGCTATTATTTCTCGGGCGCTCGAGTCAGTTCGGGAATAGTCGGCATCTGTCAGAAATTAATTAAACCTCTTTAAATTAAAACGAATAATCAATGTTGCCATATGTAAATTTAGAAATTCCGTACTGCTTTATTGAAAAAAAATCGTATACCAGTTGAAACTTTCAGGCTAAAATAATTCCTTACGTTTTTGAAATTTTTTTATATCTGAATTTTCATATAATCTATTTCAGATCATAAATGTCACATACATTCTTTCGTAGATTCATAGACAAAATATGAATACTGTAGATACACGGAATAATCGATAGAGTAGGCAACACTGCGTGTGTAATAATGAGTATCAGACGCACTCGTGTCGGTTCGGGAATAGTCGGCATCTGTCAGAAATTAATTAAACCTCTTTAAAACAAATAAAGTAGTTTTGTTATAAAATTCATATTATATATTTTAATTTACTATTATTTTTTTATATCATATTCATGATAGAATAATTGGAATCACTGTTCGAAATATTGACAATAGTAAATTAAAACGAATAATCAATGTTGCCATATATAAATTTAGAAATTCCGTACTGCTTTATTGAAAAAAAAATCGAATACCAATTGAAACTTTCAGGCTAAAATAATTTCTTACGTTTTTGAAATTTTTTGATATCTGAATATTCATATAATCTGTTTCAGACCATCAATGTCACATACATTCTTTCGTAGATTCATATACAAAATATTAATACTGTAGATATACGGAATAATCGATAGAGTGGGCAACACTGCGTGTGTAATGAGTATCAGACGCACTCGTGTCGGTTCGGGAATAGTCGTCATATTTTCATAATTAACATAAAAAATAATTTATTAAAAGTGTTGTGTTATGTGTCTTGCACTTTCGTATAAGTGACATGCGTTATTTTATCCTTATCAATAATTACTTTAAAACATTTAATTGATATGAAGTAGGACTTACCCAATATCGAAAAAATATTCATTTACTAAAGCACATTATTTTTTCAATTAGTCTTTGACAAAAACGCTGTTAGTAATTGAATATTATCTAGTAATTTTCATGGATAGTATATAAATTTTTAAAAACTTTCAGTCAATACTTAAAAATAACGCGACTCTTCGTTACAGATAAAAAAATATAATCTTAAATATCGTCGTTGACAGTAGTAACGAAGATAGAATAAGTGCTGTTGGATTCAACAGTGAATTGCTAATTTCACTATTTATTTGGGAGATGTAACCAGGTTCCACGATGTGTATCTTCCAACCAAGGTTGGTGTGCGTATAACACTAAAATGTATAATTATTTCTATTGAATATAACCTAATAATGAAATTATTACATATCGCGAGTGGTCGTATCTACGAGACAAGATCCTAGACAGCCACGGTCACGGAATATAAATAAAACGCAACGTTGCCGGTTCTAAATTAAAATCAGTGGTATCGATTATCAATATGGGTTTTGAGTTTTTTTCGAGTTGGACTGGAAAATAATAGAATTTGCATAAGGTTATTACAAAAAAATCATATCCAAAGTATGAAAGTGCCTTAATAAAGGGAGAAATTAAAACTCAATTTTGATTTGAAAGCACACAAGGTTGAAATTTACTTTTATTATGTGTCTCTTTTCTATATGAAGGTAAAAGCAGTCAAAAAAATTGAAAATTAAGTTTCTTACAGAGGTCAAAACAAAAAATCAGGCTTTTTAGGAATTTTTTAGATTTTTTTTGGGAAAATCAGATTGCTCGGAAAATTTTTTGCACTTAGTTAGTACATAAGTTCGAAATAAGTCGTTTTCAGAAAAAAAAAATAACCTAACCTAAACTAATGGCGGGCTCGGGTCCTGAACGAGTGCGTATTAAAGTGGGGATGATGTTAAATTACAATTTTGTCAACCGTTTTCCTCTTAAAACTATTTTATTCTCATTTTATTGTAAATTTGTGAAAAAAAAGTGAAAAATACAAAGAAAAAACAGTGATCTTCTTCAAAATAGTAAAAAGTTTTATAAAACTGTTTCACCTTTGATAATATTAAAAATAAACAACACGTATCACAAAGCTCTGTTTTAGATAAATAAACGATTCTGAGAATACTACAACTTCCTTAATTCGAGCCAATTTGGCAACATTGTGAGTAATTCGTTGTCAAACAAATTATGACCGTCGTTGTTTAGAGTTATCTAAGATATTTGCAGACATAACAGATGCTCAACATCGTTGCCACGTTGTAATTTTTTTCTAGTTTTAGGCAATATTTAATATTTAGTTGCAAAATGCAAATATAAAAATGAAAATTTCTGGTTTTAATGAAAATAAATGTGACAACTCCGAAAACGAATGACACATAACTATAACTATAAATGTTATTTTTTCTGATTTACGAACAATTATTTCATCAATTCAAATAAAATTATATATAAGTAGATTCGGTAAACAAAACAGTACATTCAATAAAATGGCAACAGGACGACGTTCATAAATTATTTTAAGTAAAATGCTAAGAAAATCAGCTGGTAAAAAAAAACGAAATACCATCACTTATTTATCTGTCAGAACCGGAAACATCGGCAGATTTTTTATGGAATGAGAAACAATTACTTCTTCTACTGAGAACTAGAGGGCGTTGATGAATTCTTTCAGTGAACTTCAAGTACAATGTAACAAAAATAAATTTAACTGACAAAGATCGAAATTGCATCTCTTATTCACTATTTATAACCGAAAACATCGGTAGATTCTTAAGAAATGAGAAATAATTACTTTTTCTACTGTCAGCTAGAGGGCGTGAATAAAATTTTTCAGTAAACTTCAAATACGATGTTCCAAAAATAAAATCAACTGACAAAGTCCGAAATAGCATCTTATTCACCATTTATAACCGAAAACATCGGCAGATTTCTAAAGAAATGAGAAATATTTACTTTTTCTACTGTAAACTAGAGGTCGTTCTTTTATAAACGTTATAAAATAGTTACCTTCCGAAACTAGAGAGATTGGTACGTTTATATAGAGAAATTACTTATTCTATTGATAACTAGAGGGCGTTTTAAAAGAAATTTCAAATGTAATTATAATAGTATTGAATCCTGTGAGTTTTAGAAGAATTAATGTTTGAATTTCAGCGTAAAAAGAGATTAAACTAATATATTTAAAATAATAGGAACGATATAATGAAAATAAACGAACCTGGTAATAAAGCAGATCTGGAGCATCCGACGGAACAGTCCAATTCAAATACGCCGGTTCGCCTTGATCACATTCCAACCTCAAAGTTTTGATAAATTCATCGAACGTTTCCGATTCCGCGGATCTATCGACGCTCTTGTGGGTCCATTCGCAATACCTTCCGGCCAAACTCGGATACGGATAATCTTCTTCGTTGTATTCTATTCCGGCGAAAACTTTTTGTTTCCTTTGATCTTCGCGCGACTTCTGACCGAATCCACCTTCCTTCGAATCCGTGATATAGAAAGGATGATACCTTGCCGGATTGGTACTGTCGTCGCCGCCTTCCACAACGAACGTATACGTCTGGCCGCGTTCCAAAGTGATTTCCGGAATTAGAAGATCGTTGAGGTACCACGCTATGCCCCAAGATGGCTGTCCCGTGATTGCGGTGTATCCTCTTTTACCGCCGGCCGGACCTAACCTTGCATTAAATATGGTTTCTCCTGGAAAACAAATTATTCAGTTGATTTAGTACTTCAATACATCTGAAACAGCTGCATGAAATTGTTCATTCGATTGTAAATATCTCGAGTCTCGTCCAAGGAGCCAAATTGTGAGCTTCGCCCTAAGAATCGATTCACCTATTCAGCGACTTGATGAATAATCGATTTATCGATTGATTTATAACCATATACGATTCGGGTATCGATAGTTTAATCGAATAATCGTTCAATCAATTAAAATTAATCGATTGATAGACTGATTTATTCATTTATCGATTAATAAAATCGTTTTGTCGATCTAATTCATTTTTCAATCGATGAAATAATCGTTTTGTCGGTCGAGATATAATGAATCACTCGAGTAATCGATTAATAATTATATCGACAAAACGATGCTGCCATTAATCGATTAATGGAATAAACGTTTTGTTGATTCCTCGATTAATCGACTGATTCATTCATTTTTCGATTAACGGAATAATCGTCGATTAATTCGTTTATCGATTAATGAAAGAATCGCTTGAATTGATTCATAGTTTTTTCGATTGAAGAATCGATTAATTGAATAATCGTTTCATCGATTAATGGAATTATTGATAGATCGATTTATATTTTCATTAAATAATGTATTGAGATATGGATCAACCATCAATTCATTGAATATCGATTTTTCGATAAATTCATTCATCGATTATAATCGATTTTTTGATTCATCGTTCACAATCAATTCTTTGAAATAATCGATTATAATCGATTGATTCATCGGTTATAATCGATTGATTTATCGATTAATCACTGTAGCATTTATACCAACCTATAATTACGGCAGGTTTCCACGGTTTCGGACCATTTTGGGTACCCAAATCCTCTAGATCAATGGTGCAATCGTGGTCTTCGTAATTGCTAAAATCGATTCGTGAATCTTCGGTTGTTTTATCGTCAGCATTGTGAGCGTTGGCCTCTTTTAACGAGTTCAATGGTCCGAAAGCAGCGATAACGGACACTGAACCTTGAAGCTGCAAGAAAACTTGATAAAAATATTTTTCTCAAATGTCCATGGGGTAAGTATTTACCGGAATCGGTTGATCGTGGATTGCTTCGTTCGTTTTCAAAGGTCTTCTGATTTTGATAGAGGTAATTCCGTTATCGCGAGAGCCGGATATCAGTGTAACGTCGTTCCTTCCCCCAATACGTTCGTCAGGACAAACGCCTTGTTTACCGTCGCATTGGGCGGTATGGGATATGTAATAATCTTCAGCGTGGAAAGTATCAGTTTCCATATCGTAAAAAGCGACGATTACATCACCGCCCACCTTTAATAAAATGTCAATTTTTTATTATTATATTCGATAAAAACCGGAATTATTATTTTTTCCATCAAAAACCACTAGATTTTTATCAGATTTGGTCTAACACTTTCATATATATATGTAATAAATCAGTTTATAACACTATACACATATTGTTATAAATAAGTTATAAAATAACAGGTTCTTGTGTGAGTAGTAAAAAATAACAGTTCTATAAATAGAAATTCCCACCTCTATAATTTTTTTTACGATGCGTCAAGGTAATTAACCTCTTGGCTTCGCAGCTGAAAGTAGAGATGGCGTAACTACCGGTCTTTAAACCATTTTGCTACAAAATAACTGTTGTCGAACTGCATTTATCCAATATTTGGATTTTAAATGTTACGAATAATAGAAAAAAAATATCGAAGTTTATAATAAAAATATGGATATTTACCATTTGGGGTTTTCCTGAGGCACCTGATAATCCAAAAGCTATGTATTGGTCCTCTGGTATTTTGGCTGTTAAAATAATATCAACAAAATCATCTTCTATCTGCCATCGAACTTGTAATCTTTTATCTAAAAATTCCCGACAGTTTGCTGGAGGAATAGTTCTAGGTGTTGTACTGGTCTAGAAATAAACATTTTGTTAATTTCAATGTTTTTCGTATTTTGTTTATGTGCTCACCGGATTATACCACCAAGGAGGCTTTGTGGGAAAAAATATCAGTATTAAAAAGTTTTAGATTTCAAAGTATTACGATACATCCTGTATAATTTCTAAAAATCTTATGACTATTAATAAAATAGTATATATAGTATTTATCACAACCCGAAAAATAGTGAAGAGGAAATCAAAATGACAAATGACAGATATATAGGAATGTTATGGACATCTAACCTATACTAAAAATACGCAAAAAAATATAACTTCAAATAGTTGCAAAAATAAAACAAATCTACAAAAAAAATGATTATATACCTAAGTAGAAATGAGAGAACTATATATTATTAAAAAAAAATTATAATATTATAACTTACTGAAACTTTTGTTTGGCCGAGGGCAGGAGGAACATCAATATCTTTCGGTATATGAACATGGCCGAAATTGTGCCTATATTGAACACACCAAACCGCCAACCAATCAATGTCGTACACCGTTAACAGTCCCGGTAATTGAATTTCAATGTCCTCACCTTGGTAACCTCTAAAAATGAATATCATTCACATCATATTATTATTTAAAAATAATAATTACCTTAGTGGATCGAGAGAACCCATTTCGTTGGGTACTTTGATGCCGAAAGAAGTTGGCTCCGATCCATTTCCCACCCAAAAATAAGCATCCGGACCGGCGCCGTCGTAATGTAAATTTGGAATGTAAAAAGTTTTCGCGTCTAAAATACTGATATTGTCCGAACGTAAACCGTGAGCTAACCGTTTGAATTCTGGTAGAACCCGCGGTTTGGGTACTTCTAAATTTGGTGGAATAAAAACTTCGCCGAAATCTACCTGAAAATAAACATAGATCCTTAAAAAATCCACAGTGGAATAAGCAGTTTAAATCATACAATATGGCCGATATACATAGCAGTTGTACCCGCCAATTCCAATCATACCACTGCATGATTTCATTATTTAAATACATAATAATATTAAAAATAATAAGATTATTAATTATTTTTAAGTTTTTAATAACTGCATCTTGAACATAAGTTTATTATTAAACGATATTTGATTTAGAAGTTTGACGTGAATTCAAAGTTCGCGCATTTCTTGAATGTTTTGATTACTCTAAGAATAAGAAAGAATTCAATGCTGTGTTGCCGAGTCTACAAATAAAGAAGTAAATATAATGTATAAATCTACTTAATGATTTCTCTTATATTAGCAAACAGTTAAAAAGAGATATAATAATTCTAAATTTGACAACATTAATTTTATTAAAAATGAGATTTCCTGTCAACACCATTTTGTTTTAACGTATATCTATTGTTTCTATGTACATTTTCTTTGTTTTCGGGTAAAATAATTTTAAATTTTAAAGCTGTATGTGTATTGATCATGTGGAAAACAACTGATAACTGTGAGGTTTTAGTTAAGTTAAGTGCTCGGTTTCTAATTCGTTTTATTATAGATTATAAAACGTTTACATACTCTCTTTCAAAACTGATAACCAGTGCCGTGTATACCGTTGAATAATGTGATTTTTTGGTAAGTGAAATTAATTTTACGTGATTTAAATATATTTTCTTTTTAATACACATAAAAATATCCATTATTATTTCAGTGAGTATTTCAAGATTGATACTTTAACAACTATAAATGTTTTTAATAATATTATTCTTAAAATTTGGTCCTATTGTAATAAATTTGTATTGTTTTTAATTTCAAACAACTTCCATTTCATAGTTAGCTTGTTCTGAATAAGCTGACCGATACTTTTAATGCATTATAACAAGTCGAAAAAATATTGAAACACTCGGTGAATCGATAGAAATCGTTAGATTCCATTAAATCTGTCTGTGTAGTGAGCGTATGCCGTTCCGGTAAAGTGCACCCATTGATGATGAAACCCTAAATCATCGAGACGTCACAACACCCTTCTGCATACTTCACGCTTCGCCACCTTCCCATTTAATGCATTAGTTAAAATGGTAATTTTCATAAATCGTAGTATAAGTCATTTGTTCTCATGTAGAACACGAAAGAAGAAGAATTTAGGGGTATGCACGCCTCTTTTTCTGTTATCAATATAGATATGAATAAATTATGAATTTTTTGCGTTCGAGAACATTTCTATTGAGATAATTAACTTTCAACTCTATTAATACATTTTTTTAATTAGATGCGTTAGCCATGTTTCTTCTTCTTGTTCATTTTCTTCCTTCTTCTGCAGTCGATATTTTTAGGTTATATCTGATTTAGTTATTTTAAATTATTTCCTAATTGAAATTATTTTTTTTTCTGCAATATATCTTTTTTTTTTGAAAGTAATTGAACAGAAAGAATTAAATTTTGTGATATTATAAGGCTTTAATAAAGTGTGAAGTTATATTTTAAAAAAGTAAAATACTTTAGAATGAATGTTGACATAATTTTTTTTCACTTTGTAAAAGTGAACATCACCTGTTGTTTTTAATCATTTAATTGAGCTATCAGACAAATGAAACACTCTCACTTTATAATGAAATTAAATTCAAATAATAATAAATAACCTTCATAAACGTTTTTTAACATATGAGTTATACGAGGGGTGAACTAAAATTTGTAACATTTGTTAGAAAGTTTGGAAGTTAAAAAGTAGATTGGAATTTTTTGTTTTTTTCCATATTTGACACAATTATTTTTTTAAATTCAAATTAAAGACAATCAAATCGATCGTTTCTGAATTACAAATAAATCAGACTAAACAGTCACATTAAATATATTAAATGGAAGGGTAGGGTAAGCGACTGAAACGGGCCCATTTATACTTCCGTTTTAGGGCTTATTTTTGATTTCTCCGGAAAGTTTAAGCCCTCCAGAGGGCCGGTCTTCGTTGTGTGTGCTACGGTAGTATTTTATCGACCTGCGCCGAATTTCGTACTCCCCGGGAATTGGAATTTAACTTTTTATATTACATATATACATACAGTTCGCGATCTAAATATCAAATGGAACGAGATACATTTTGTAAGCCCGAAATTTTTTTTAATTCAGTGCATAATTTGATGAAAATAAATAGAACCGCAATAAAAATTTTTTTTACCCTGTTTGAGATCGCAGAATTTAATACCGGATATTAAATTGTTGTTAGACTTCCTCTCAGACATTTTGAACTTGATTTATGAACTACAGTTTTCCCTGATTATGAAACCATATCGCGTGAACCTAACCTAACCATAGTTTTTGTACAGAATGTATAAAAATCACTTTTAATTAAAGAATTCTTCCTGTTCCAATCTGTGTAATGAGTTTCTTGTTGCATCAGCAGCTGAAACATCATCAAATAACGATTATCAGCACTCCGAACTAGTAGAAAAACGTCGATCTCGCAGAAATAAGAAGAAATCATTCGGTTCCAAACAAGGATTCGATGTTTTGACCGTACAAAAATGTATTTTGTTTGAACTGAAGTGTTAAAGCTCGAATTGTCGTGCTGGAGATTGATTCGTCTTTAGCCATTGGTAACCCAACACTTCTGGCGAGCAAAAGCTGGCGTACCATCCAGAATTGACCGTTCCACGTTGCTCTAATCGAACACTAGCGATATGTCTGGTTATTTCGAAAAAACAGGCCACCATTTGCTTCGAGCTGCTTCGCACGCGATCAATTTTGGCTGGATTTGGCTCGCCTTGAAAGACCCATACATCATGATCTTGTAGACGTCATTTGAACCATCGCGATTGAATTTTCCCACCATTTCTTCGTACCTTTCGACACGAGCTTCTTCATGTGTAGAAAAACGTTGACCTCGCGGAAATAAGAAGAAATCATTCGGTTCCAAACAAGGATTCGATGTTTTGACCGTACAAAAATGTATTTTGTTTGAACTGAAGTGTTAAAGCTCGAATTGTCGTGCTGGAGAATGATTCGTCTTTAGCGATTGGTAACCCAACACTTCTGGCGAGCAAAAGCTGGTTCACCATCCAGAATTGACCGTTCCACGTTGCTCTAATGGAACGCTAGCGATATGTCTGGTTATTTCGAAAAAACAGGCCACAATTTGCTTCGAAATGCTTCGTGCGCGATCAATTTTAGCTGGATTTGGCTCGCCTTGGAAGACCCATACATCATGATCTCGTAGACGTCATTTGAACCACCGCGATTGAATTTTTCCACCATTTCTTCGCACCTTTCGACACGAGCTTCTTCATGTGTAGAAAAACGACGATCTCGCGGAAATAAGAAGAAATCATTCGGTTCCAAACAAGGATTCGATGTTTTGACCGTACAAAAATGTATTTTGTTTGAACTGAAGTGTTAAAGCTCGAATTGTCGTGCTGGAGATTGATTCGTCTTTAGCCATTGGTAACCCAACACTTCTGGCGAGCAAAAGCTGGTGTACCATCCAGAATTGACCGTTCCACGTTGCTCTAATCGAACGCTAGCGATATGTCTGGTTATTTCGAAAAAACAGGCCACAATTTGCTTCGAAATGCTTCGTGCGCGATCAATTTTAGCTGGATTTGGCTCGCCTTGGAAGACCCATACATCATGATCTTGTAGACGTCATTTGAACCACCGCGATTGAATTTTCCCACCATTTCTTCGTACCTTTCGACACGAGCTTCTTCATGTGTAGAAAAACGTTGACCTCGCGGAAATAAGAAGAAATCATTGGGCTCCAAACAAGGATTCGATGTTTTGACCGTACAAAAATGTATTTTGTTTGAACTGAAGTGTTAAAGCTCGAATTGTCGTGCTGGAGAATGATTCGTCTTTAGCGATTGGTAACCCAACACTTCTGGCGAGCAAAAGCTGGCGTACCATCCAGAATTGACCGTTCCACGTTGCTCTAATCGAACACTAGCGACTTGTGTGGTTATTTCGAAAAAACAGGCTACCATTTGCTTCGAAGTGGATTTGGCTCGCCTTGAAAGACCCATACATCATGATCTTGTAGACGTCATTTGAACCACCGTGATTGAATTTCACGTTCTTAACTAATTTTTTTACATTTGAATTAAATAATAATTATTGAAACGATGAAAAACTTACCGTGAATCGCCTACACCAAACGGACAGCCATCGGATATCCCTAATTCTTTTTCCCATCGGAAGCCTAAGAATTATGTCTGTGTTATTGTAAGCCCGTAATACCGGTGGATCCCTAAAACAAAGCCTCGTAATAACTCCTTGCAAAAAGATAAAAAAAAAACACTCGACACTTTACACAACTGTCTGTTTTCCAGTTTGCGAGGATTTCGAGATACATGGGGAAGAATTGATTACTTCTCTTGATTTAACAAAGAACCATGGAAAAACTACTTTAAATGATACCGACGTTTATCGTTGTTTGAAGTTTATTTTCATTAGGTTTAATGAAATGAGACATACGTTATAGAACACAAAGACAATACCACCGGGTCTTTATAGTTTTTATTTTATTTGTTTCCGTTTTTCTTCTTAAGATTTTCACGGTAATAAATGTATTATTTAGTGGGAAACTAGTCAACATTAGACTCCAATATTCTTATTAATAGAAGTTACTTAAATAAATTTGACGTTTGTTTAACAAAAAAACGCCATCTTTAATCACGTTCTGAAGATTTTCCCCTCAAAGATCAGCGACGTTCTGGTCGACTTATTTAAGTTGTTGACGACCAAATCAAAGTCATAATTGAAGAAGATCGTCATATAACTCTTTCGAGAGGTTGCATGTATAGCAAAAATTGAAAAACACAGTCTTGGTGTAGTTAAGAAGCTTTATATTTGGGTACTTCACGAATTGAAACAAATTCATTCACATAAATAATCAACATTTGCCATATGCACCTCGAATGATATTAAACCGACGCTTTCTTGAAGAGAATCATCACTGTTGATGGAAAATGGGTCCTGTACAATCAAATAGTTCGAAAACCATCATGGAACAAACACGATGAACCAGCACAAACCACATCGAAAGCTGAAAAGCTCATGCTGTCACTTTGTTGGGATTACGAAGAACCAAACCATCAATTCTGATGTTTACTGTCGATAATTAATGAAACTGGATGAAGAAATCGAAAGAAAAACGACCAGAATGGGAGCTTGGCTGGCCACATACAGCCCTGATCCGGCACCATCTGATTACCATTTATTTCGAAGGTTGCAGAATTCTTTGAATGGTCAAACTACTGCAAATGACGATGACCTTCAAACGCACCTGGTTCAGTTTTTTGCCGATAAGAACTAGATATTTTATGAGAGCTGAAAGAAAGATTGAGCAAAGTGGATACCTGGGCACGCTCGTCAACCAGCAACGCGACCCAAAACTCGAAATCAGATCGAGAATTGAGCAAGCGCGGGAAACTCTGAACAACATGAGGAAACTTGTGGCAAACCGCAACCTCAGCCTGGAACTCCTGACCAGAATGCTTCGCTGTTACATATTTCCCGTTCTTCTGTACGGATTCGACCATGCGGACCATGGATAAGGCCACAGAGAAGAAAATTGATGGTACAGGCGAATGCTGCGGTTAACTTGGACGGAACATAAGACAAACATAGAGGTCCTACGGCAAACGGGTAACTTCTCATGACAATCAAGGAGAGAAAGTTGTGCAAGAGATTCCCCGCCTGATAATAGAAGAGAAGATCGAAGGAAAACGGTCGGTCGGCCGTGAAAGACTTGCGCAGGTGGCTCGGACACACGTCTACAGAAATTTTCAGAGCTGCGGTTTCTAGCGAGACAATTTGGATCGCCGATCTCCGTAGGGAAACGGCATCTTAAGAAAAAGAATGAAATTTACCAATAGATCTAAAGTATGCCTTGTGAAAAGCGTAGAGTTTTCATCGGTTTTTCTAATTATGTCGGTGATCGAATTGTTTATTCGGTGTTTATTGTTGTAATTTAGTACCAGCTAGCCCAAGACATCAAGACTGTCGGTTGAAACTCGTGGATGAATCGTAAGCCTTCATAGTTTAAATACCTGGACGTACCGTGGACTTTGACAGGAGCTTTGACCACAACCGCTGAAGATAAATGGTGACCGTCGACTCACGGCATCAGAAATAGCAGCTCAGACCGATCAATCTAGGGATCCGCCTTTAAGTACTTCTACAGTGCAAAGGAGACCGAGAGAACCGACCATTTTGGACTAGTAGCAATGGGGAAACCTCTTTTGATATGTCAAAATAAACTTAAGAAGTTGCAGGTTAAATAACTTAAGCGTACGAAGACTGGGAGAGGGTTTTATGGAGTGACGAATCAAAGTTTTTCGGTCTAAGAAAAGACTGTTTGTAATCCAGACACTCTAAAACGCAGCAGAGGTTCGGTGATGGTTTGGGGATGTTTTGGAGGAAGGAAGATTCCGCCGATTGGCAGAAAACTTATCTTCCAGCACGACAATGATCCCAAGCATTCCTCGAAGCTGCGCGAAGAATATTTGAAAGGTAGAATTTAATGAAGATACCTAATAATTTGACCGCCACATTCGCCCAACTTCTACCCGATTGATTTGTCATATCAAACTGTTGGATATCATTCATTGAGCTATTGAATCTGCTACGTGGCAGCCTCTTCTAAATTCGTACCGTGTGCAAGATAAAATTAAGTTTTCCCCCACATTGCAAAGGGGTAATCTGCTTCCAAACATGCATGGACGGTTCCATCGGCGGGAAAAGTGATGGCGACTGTTTTTTAGATGATTTTTCAAGAAAATACGTTTAAAGATGCAAAGACGACGAATCGCCTATAACTGGTACTTAGATGTGTGGCAAAATGGTTTTGTTAACGTTTTGTATTGTGATAAACTTTTCGTCTAAGAATACGACGGATTCCAATGCCATTGATTTAAATCTAATATTAAAATAACAACTATTTTGAAACCAATATTTTCTCATTGGGAAAAAACATTCGAAAAGTCTACGTTTTGTTAAAAGAATCAACTCGACGTCGTATTCGAAAAGAGGGAACGAGATTTAGAGACAGAGAGAGAGATCACGCACGACTAGATAACAGAGAAAACAGAAGGGTCGGAACGTAATTGTGATGAAGTCAGTTCAACATCTTTATTAACTCGCGAGAAAGAGAGAGATAGTCCGTCTATCTATTGAGCCAGATATTTAAGAACCTGTCTCCTTGTTGGCTAAGAGACGTCGAATAACGATAGATTGTTATTTAATTCGGCGGTCGATCGATAGAAAATCTAAACGAATTTATCTGAAAACGCACAATTCTTTAAATTATAATTCGATTGGAAAAGCTCATTTCGGAAAACAAAGACAATAATTCCTCCACCTTTCCGGATAATACTAGACAGCTTGGAGTTAAAAAACGACACTCAGAATGTTCAGAGAAGGAATTACGAACTATCCTCAAAAAAAAAAAGACCAAATGACAGGGCTGGCTATGTCCTGTAACGTAATTATCGAGACCGTAGCGGCCAAGGGCTGCCCACAAGTCTCCAACCCTGTGGTATCTTCTCGGAGCTCCATGAAAAAGCCCCTGCGGATTGTGGATAGGTGGTGCCGGTCCGAAGGACTGAGTATTGACCTCTTCACGAATAGACGCAATATTGAGACGCCCCCAAACATCATTTTGAGCGTTGTGACTCCTACGTACTCTAGAGCTGTAAAATAAACAGTAGTAACTCTGGATAGAAAGCCGTTCTGGCACGAACACGTGGATAATACAATAAAAAATCCACCCGGGTATGTAAAAGGGCAGTTGGCTGTACATGGGATCTAAGACCTAAGACCCCTCGCTGGATTTATGGTGGCCCTGCACGGAGAAAGCAAAAAAAAAGCGCGACTGGACAGAGTCCAACGTCTTGCGTGCCTCAGTAGCACAGGATACGTACGGCCTCAACTAGGACTTTTGAGATCTTATTAGATTAGAATTACTTAGATTACAAGTCATGAGAATAGCCTACAGGCTGCTGCACATCCACAAAAAACTGCGGGCTGGATCAATTGGTCATGCAAAATTCTTGGCGCAGTCATACCTGACTAAATGACGCTTTCGACCGTTGATACCAAGGATTTGGTGGCACATATCAATGATCGTGAACAGTGGAATGGTGATTCCAAGCCCGCTATATTGGAGCCATCTGGTACAGGAATGGTTTAGCCGGTGCAGGATACCCCAAAATAAGCTACCGTCTTCCAAGCCGAGGTATTCGCTGTAATTTCGATCTGCACACACAGCAGAGCTGCCATACAAGCTATGGCGGCTGAAAAAGTAAGCTCTAGGCTAGTGCTGGAGTGTAAAAGAGTCTTTTCAAAATCCGGTGAGTGTTGGCTGCAAGATCCAGCTCGTTTTGGTGCTCGGTCACTCGGGCAACAAACGCAACGACGAAGCGGACTCATGCGCTAGTCTGGGATCGACGAATCTACCAATGGGCCCAGAATCCATGGTTCGTGTGGCCAAAAACACTGTCATCACATTTCTCAACAACCTTCTCGCAAGGCGGGCTCGACAGAGGTGGACGGAGACGCCTGGCATGAGACAAGCGATGGATCCCGTTCGTCTCTCACCAAACAATTGCTTCAGCTAAATAAGCGCGGGGAAGCTGCTGAAAGTACCCACCAGGAGGGGTCTTGAAGACGCTAGATTCAGCTGTGCAAGCAACGGAAGTAGAAATCATCTGGATATACTGAGTTCCCCAGTATCGCAACGCGAAAGGGGGACACTATAGATCCTTAGGGTCGCGGTCTATAGTACTAGTGATGGTTTGGGTACGTTACAAGGATGGGAGAAGACCAAATGTACATGTGCGAAGCCAGAACAGCAAATAAGAAACAAAAAGTTGGACCAAGACAATTCTGGAATGAGTAGGACAAAATTAACTTTGAATGGAATAGGATGAAAAGGAAAGTAATCGATAGAAGTGATGGAGGATAGTTTGGAGAAGAAAACTTGGGAAACGCTTTGTGTTGTATGTGAAAATGAATTATCGATTCGGTAAACCATGTTTCATATAAATAGAATATGACCATTAATGAAATGGTTAGTTAAATTGTAACCAAAAACTCACTTTTAATACTTCGTGAGAATCTACGTATTCTACGAAATAGTAGAAGTTTTTACCTTCTAAAAACTCTCTTTATTACGTAATATCCTTCTTTTTCCCATTAAACGGCTTACATTTATCTTTGTAAACGGTCTAAGCCGATTATTTTGCAACCGTAGCATTAGTAGAGCTGCTAGACCGAACCCGGAAAAACTACAACAGGAAAAGTTGTAGAAGCCGCAGAAAAACATAAATTCGACTTGTTTCAAGTTTTAATTACAAATATGAATAACAGGAGTAGCTCGTTTAATCACTGGCTTGTTTTCTATTAATGTTCTAAAAGATACGAAACGGTTGCCAAATAATTTAAAAGCGCTCTTAAGGAAATTACGAACATTATTTTTTCTGGTAATTGAGATGGTTTTTCCATTTACTTAAACTGTTTTTCAACGGTGTGATAAATTTATATACTTAATTTACTTATACACTTTTCACTATACTATACACTAAACACTTATCTAATTCTTAACATTAGATCGTTCACTGACAAGTGCCTATTTATACAAAACAGATTTCTCGAAAATTCGTTTCTAGAATGGCTTCCTTGAATTGATTGTCTAAAAACGGCCGTAACATCCTGTCAACGGGTTATAAAAGACAATAATAAGAAATTGCCGCTTTGTAAGTGCTATCTGAAATTTGTACCCGGCGAATATACCAAATTTTTGGATTCTATTAACATAACCGGGACCGGTATCACGGTACATGTTGTGGACGAGTTCGTTACCACGCCATAAGTGGATGTGACACAACGTCTACACTCTTCAAGCAGAGTAAGAAGGTGGTAAAGCTTCTGGAGAAAAATGAACCAAGTCTTTTGGAAATTAAACTTTTCTTCGGGCATGATATTCAACATAAAGCTATTGCTAAGGCTGTCCTTCGATTTTTAACACTTTATGGTGGTAGGAAAGGAGATACTTCGGATAAATTGCGATTCGACCAGTCTTCTACAGCCCTTGTAAAGTCTAAATTCAACCTGGCATCCCTACCACTAAAAAATCTGAAGCAGCCCACCAAAATTGCTTGAAAACGTCACTACTACTTGAGGAATCGAGTGGTACAGCGACTTGATTCTTGATTTTGTTATCTTCTCCCTATAAAATCCTGTAAATGGAACAAGGGGTGTGCACGTAGTTGTGGGTGTCGTTGATTTAGCCAACTGCAAGGAGAATTCCTACACCAGCTCCCTCCAACCTCGTGAGATTGACGAGCCAGATGCTGAAGAACCAGAAATTGACGAGTCAGATGCTGAAGAATCAGAAGTTGACGAACCAGATGTTAAAGGACCAGAAGTTGACGAGCCAGATGCAAAAGAACCAGAAGTTGACGAACCAGATGTTAAAGAACCAGAAGTTGACGAACAAGATGCTGAAGAATCATAAGTTGACGAACCAGATGCAGAAGAATCAGAAGTTGACGCGCCAGATGTTGAAGAATCAAAAGTTGACGAGCCAGATGTTGAAGATTATTAAAGATGTTGAGGAGTAAAGTGGTTCAACGACTTGATTCTTGATTCTGTTAACTTCTCCCTATAAAATCGTGTAAATGGAACAAAGGGTGTGCACGTAGTTGTGGGTGTCGTTGATTTAGCCAACTGCAAGGAGAATTTCTACATCAACTCCCTCCAACCTGGAGATATTGACGAGCCAGATGCTGAAGAACCAGAAGTTGACGAGCCAGAGGCTGAAGAACCAAAAGTTGACGAGCCAGAGGCTGAAGAACCAAAATTTGACGAGCCAGATGCTGAAGTACCAGAAGTTGACGAGCCAGATGTTGAAGAACCAGAAAATGACGAGCCAGAGGCTGAAGAACCAAAAGTTGACGAGCCAGAGGCTGAAGAATCAGAAGTTGACGAGCCAGAGGCTGAAGAACCAAAAGTTGACGAACCAGATGTTGAAGAACCAGAAGTTGACGAGCCAGATGCTGAAGTACCAGAAGTTGACGAGCCAGATGTTGAAGAACCAGAAAATGACGAGCCAGAGGCTGAAGAACCAAAAGTTGACGAGCCAGAGGCTGAAGAACCAGAAAATGACGAGCCAGAGGCTGAAGAACCAGAAGTTGACGAGCCAGAGGCTGAAGAACCAAAAGTTGACGAACCAGATGTTGAAGAACCAGAAGTTGACGAGCCAGATGCTGAAGTACCAGAAGTTGACGAGCCAGATGTTGAAGAACCAGAAAATGACGAGCCAGAGGCTGAAGAACCAAAAGTTGACGAGCCAGAGGCTGAAGAACCAAAAGTTGACGAACCAGATGTTGAAGAACCAGAAGTTGACGAGCCAGATGTTGAAGAACCAGAAAATGACGAGCCAGAGGCTGAAGAATCAGAAGTTGACGAGCCAGAGGCTGAAGAACCAAAAGTTGACGAACCAGATGTTGAAGAACCAGAAGTTGACGAGCCAGAGGCTGAAGAACCAAAAGTTGACGAACCAGATGTTGAAGAACCAGAAGTTGACGAGCCAGAAGTTGACGAGCCAGATGTTGAAGAACCAGAAAATGACGAGCCAGAGGCTAAAGAACCAAAAGTTGACGAGCCAGAGGCTGAAGAACCAGAAAATGACGAGCCAGAGGCTGAAGAATCAAAAGTTGACGCGCCAGATGCTGAAGAACCAGAAAATGACGAGCCAGAGGCTGAAGAACCAAAAGTTGACGAGCCAGAGGCTGAAGAATCAGAAAATGACGAGCCAGAGGCTGAAGAACCAGAAGTTGACGAACCAGATGCAGAAGAATCAGAAGTTGACGAGCCAGAGGCTGAAGATTATTAAAGATGTTGAAGAATCAAGTGGTTCAACGACAATGGAAGGCAGACTTTTACCATTAGGAAAATACCCTCGGCAAGTGAAGGTATTGGAAAAATACGATGTTGCTTAAAAGCACTCTATCTAATTTTTCTTTTTTTAACTTGTACATGTCTGGTCCAAAAATAGATTTACTGACTTCATTCACTATTTACCACCGTGTTGTATACTATTTAAATGCAAATAAGTATGCGGCAGTTATTCATCCTCCCCTTTCACGTTGATTAAATATAGTGTAAAACCCGTTCGAAGGAGGGGTGGCCGGTCACCCTTGTGTCGGACTCCCTCGTCGAGTGTTCAACACTCATTATTTAAATCATCAAACGGATACGGATATTACTATTAAGATAATTAGGGGGTATCCTTTTAAATGTATTGGGAGGAGAAACCCCAAGGAAAGATTTCTTTATATTTAAATGCCTTTATACTATAATCAACTTGATTACGAGGCTTCCTATTTATAAATTTCGACGAGACCTATTAAATAAAATGGAGTTTTATCAATGGCAAAACAACAAATTATATTTTTCTTAATAAAATCTTAAAGTTAATACCATTATCTTCGAAATGAATGGTTCGGATTTAAAGAATTCGAATGGCGATGGTTAAATCACCACCATATAATTCCGAATTGAACCCTATTGAACTGGTATGGACAGATATAAAGGGAGAAGTTTCTTAATGAAGATAATATTGGAGATGTGACGCTTGGAGATTGTTGGAGCCCAAGTCGTCCGCCAGCGTGGGACATTGTGGTTACAAGGAAAGCAGTGGAGAACCAACCATCACACTCCCTTTGTTTCTAAATTGGTCCAGATGGTGGAGCTATCAATTTTAAGGCATATGGTGCCTTGTTGGAGAAATATCGAGGTTTAGTTAACCAAAAGTTGATTCCAGTCTTGCGCTTGCACTATTTATTGAAACCATGGCGAAATTTTGGTTAATGCAATACTTTATTAGTTAAACAAAACGCAGGAAATGGACGTTATTCATTGCGACACCCTATATATTTGAAAATAATTAAAATTTAATAAGACCCCGCCCCGGCTACGGCAGCAATTTTATATAAAAGAGGGTTCATAAGGGAGATTATATTCTGGTTCAAATAAATGGTACTGGAAGTTTGAAACATCCCACACAATCAAGCCGCAACTGATGACATAGCAACTTGGGAATATTAAGCTCCGAAGAGAAGAGACGGAGACAGAAAGCTTTGAGCGTCGCGGAGTTGGTTAGGGAAGCGATGCAATAAAGGCCTTATGTATGTCATAATTTTAAGTTTTAGTCCGGTTTGTGGTATTTATATATATCATAAGTTGAACGGAAGTTTATGAATCTGTTACAGGGCCATTCATCTTTATTTAGACGCTTCCTTGTTTTACGAAAAAGGATTTTATCATAAAAATTCAATGCTCCTCTTTGATATATTCCTTCCCATCGCCACACACCTTTCCATACGTTTTTTCCATTGATCCAAGCAGTGCTGGAAGTCTTCTTCGGTGATGGTCTTCAGGAGCTCTGCTGTTTTTTGCTTTATCGCTTCCTTCGACTCGAATCAGGTCCCTTTTAAAGCAGATCAGCGTTTACAACCTCGACAATCATCCGGATGCTCATTCGACGATCTGCACGCAGAATCTGGTTGATTTTGATTACAGTTTCTGGAGTTGAAACAGTCACAAGACGATGGTCATCTTCAGTGCACTCGCGACCATCACTAAAGCGCGTACACTACTCAAAAACACGCGTACGAGATGGAGAATTGTCCCCTTAGGCCTCTTGCAGCAATTTATAGCACTCAATCGGAGTTTTTTTCAATTTTCAAAGAAAAAAACACGTTCGTTTCAAATCCCTACAGCACAAATACTAAAATAGTGACGGAAACGTGTTTTGGGACGTGCATAGACAAGATATCTAGATACCCAACGTGCGCAGTCTCGTTATTTAATAGCCAGACCTCGTACGACACTTTCGAGTATACCCAATATCCAAAATTAGAAGAAATAAACTCAGAAAGGTGCTGGATTTGGAACTACAACAGCAGATCCACCAACCCGATACTCCTTGCAAGCTGGCAGCAACGCCATGTAATCTTAAGTATCTAGCGGATTGTGTTTGTTAATCGACTCGAATTACACGTTTTTCATTTAACAATTAACCTTTTTTTAACGACTTTCTGGTTCAACAACAGTATTACTTCGGAATGGCTTTTTATTTTGACCTAGACCTTGAAGCCGGTCTTGTTAACTAAAACTCAAGTTTGTTGGACGCGCGTACTATTTATTTGTGACCTATTCACATTGTTTTTTTGACTGTTTTCATAGATAAGATTTCTAAAAAGGCTCTTTCGTTTGTTTATTGCAAATTGGAGATTTCCAGGAAACGGAAATTCTAGAATGAGATGTTACTATATAAACGAGGTTCTAGCATCCTCAGTCATTTGACAATTTGACGTCATACTTAGCACAACGGCATAGTGACAAGTCTTACATACATGTCTTGAAATCGAGAAAAATTTCTACAGCGTGATTTTCGTGTTATCCGGGTTTTAAGTGATTCAAATGGCCATGGCGCGGTGCTGCTATCTATGGATGGACGTTGCTAGGGTAGGGATGAAAATTTCGACATAAAGTATATAACCTGAAATCGGCGAATGCGTTTTACGTCACACTGTGCTCCAATGAAGTGTTATTTATTATAATTCATATTTAATTTTGCTAAAATCTCTCGGATCATAACGCTAACATGGCGGCAACAGAATAAAACACCACCACCTTAGTTCCAACATCTGTATGTAAAATCGTGGTGACAATTAAACTAAACTTTGTATTTAAATAAATTAGTGCTGGTGAATAGTTAAGTGTAAGTGTTAGTTAATATTTAGTGTACAAATAAATGACGTAAGCGCGTTGTTTGTGATTAAAAACAGTTTAATTAAATAAGATGTATAAAATTATATCTACCTGCCGCTGTAATCTTCCGGATACGGTATGATAATTCCTTCGGGACTAGGTCTGGGAGAATTTCCAATCCAGAAAAAAGCGTCTGGACCAGTACCATCATAACAGAATCCTTTTATAAATATTGTACTTTCGTCTACAGCGTACGCGGTACCTTTTATACCATGGGCAAATTCCACCAATCTTCCGATTTTTTTACCATAATAGGGCTCCACCGGTTTCCCGCACAAACCTACGAAATTTAATTTTTAGATTAAATAGTATTTTTTCGAGTTTTGGGGGTCAATCTATTCTTTGAGAGGTTTACGGTTGATAAAGCTCGTGAAAATCTGTAATTTCGCCATTTTCTAGCCCAGAAAAACAATTCCCACGAGAAAATTTTGAATTTTTTTCAATTTTTTCCCGAAAAAAGGAAAAAAAAAGGGCGTGCACCATAACCGAATCAATTTAAACGGTTTCGATGATGATTGCACCAGACACCGCACTACAACTCAATAAAAGCTCATAATATATCGAGTTACGGACCCCTGCTCTGCAATATATTGTCCCTAATCTTACAGGGTGGTTACAAAATACGAAAAAAAAAACAAAATAAAAAATAAAAACTCGATCTAAATAATAGTATTAGTTTCTACGAGGGTTGCTACTTAAGTTTTGATATATGGCAACACCGATGTGAATACGTCAAATCTGACATTGACATAATGAAGTTTGACGGGTGTCATTTGAGATTCGACGGCAGTAACTCGCTTTTGGTGATGAAGCACCACCATCTTTCGCTGGTTGTCCGGATTCAATCGTAGTCAACTTCGCTACAGGCGAAGGTCGTCAAAAATCTGTTGTTGCGTCAGAAACTGATATTGCAATGTCGTCGTCGCATCGAACTGTCAATTCTGGATGGTAAACCAGCATTTGTTTGCCGGAAGTGATCGCAAAAATCGGGGGGACCAATCGCAGAAGACGAATCAATCTCCATTACGACAATGGACATCAATTCAAACGAAAACCTTTTTAAACGGTCAAAACATCGAATTGGTGGACCGTCCTTCGTACAATCCTTGTTTAACATCCGATGATTGCGAATTCAACGTTTTTCCGCACCCGAAGAAGCGGTTGAAGCGTTCAAATCGCATGTTTTGGAGGTACCTCAATCGGAATGGAAAAAAATGCTTCAGCAATTGATTCAAACGCGTCTTCATTGATTGTAAGTCTGGAGATACCCCAAGAAATCACGTCTACCATTTAATCGCATCGGATCTTTTCCTGGGAGGTTAGATTATGATGGTATGGCAACCTCTTCACTCGTAAAACTGAATCTTTCCATTTTGCGCAATTTGGAAACTTAGTTAACTGCCTAGCATTTCTATTTTTACCTATAAAAGCTTTTCAAGCATTTCCAGAACGAAATGAACTTGTTCTGTTTCTAATTCTGATGTTTCTTCGATAAAATCCACTAGGCCAAAGTCCAGCCTTTGAGGACGTTGTTCCATCAAGGCTGATCAGAAGCTCGAGATCCCTTCGACTGCGTAATGTCCAGGTACCCAACAAAGGCTTTGTGTTACGAATCCAGGAAAGAGCCTCGCTTTTGTTTTTAAACCTACCGGGCTATTTTTTGTTTTTGATTAGGTTAGGTTATGTCTTATTCTTTTCCCTCTTATTGTACCCATTTTCTACGGGATGGTCCATAATTGTTTTTCTATAACTCCGAGAGGGATTTTTGAGGTTACACCTCTTATGAACAATTCTCCAGGCTACAGGCTTCTGGTGCGGTACTTCTTATGGCTACGTCATGTATTAAAGTTCGTATAGTAGGTACAAGAGATAAAAAGATGTTATTACAGGAAAATTTGTCATTATCACGATATTTTATTATCGATAACTGCCGTGAACGCGACAACAAGAAGTCATAAAAGTCTCCCCTTCAATGAATATCATCCCCCTTTTGATATAGAAGCTATACATTAAGAGACCGGTGCCCGGAGTGTGACTTAGGGGAGTTTGCACCAATGAACTCGACGTACAGAGTGAATCCACTAAGCAAATAAATATTAAGTTATTGAAAATTGTTTATTAAGTGAAAAAAAAACTGTGTCCATCGAAAAAACAACTTTCCTGGTGTCTCATATTGTTTGGTGATTGGGCTCTGATGAAAATTGTATGATCTTTCATTAATTTACAAATTGGAGGCACTCTTCAAAGACAGACTGGCCAAATGTCATATTTATTCGAAATAAACCCGTGATAGTATTGAAAGTTAGGTTAGGTTATTGGTTTTGTTGATAATTGTCTCTTTTTACACAATTAGTTTCAGAAAACAGTGAAAATTGACTTTTAGACCTACTACATTTTATTTTTATCAAAATATGACTTGACACTGATAATTTACGTAATTATATTAATCGATATATCACCTACAAGTGATTGGTTTCCTGTAGCTGTCATTAAAGAACGTGTATAAAAAAGAAGACTGCTAAATGTCATAAATATTCGAAATAAACCCGTGATAGTATTGAAAGTTAGGTTAGGTTATTGGTTTTGTTGATAATTGTCTCTTTTTACATAATTAGTTTTAGAAAACAGTGAAAATTGACTTTTAGACCTACTACATTTTATTTTTATCAAAATATGACTCGACACTGATAATTTACGTAATTATATTAATCGATATATCACCTACAAGTGATTGGTTTCCTCTAGCTGTCATTAAAGAACGTGTATAAAAAAGAAGACTGCTAAATGTCATAAATATTCGAGATATAACCGTGACAGTATTGAAAGTTAGGTTAGGTTATTGGTTTTGTTGATAATTGTCTCTTTTTACATAATTAGTTTTAGAAAACAGTGAAAATTGACTTTTCGACCTACTACATTTTATTTTTATCAAAATATGACTCGACACTGATAATTTGCATAATAATATTAATCGATATATCACCTACAAGTGATTGGTTTCCTGTAGCTGTCATTGAAGAACGTGTATAAAAAAGAAGACTGCTAAATGTCATATTTGTTCGAGATAAACCCGTGACAGTATTGAAAGTTAGGTTAAGTTATTGGTTTTGTTGTTAATTGTTCAGTCCAGTGTCCAGGAGTGACTCAAGCTCAATAGGTAACGATCCGTAACTTTTACAGGGACAACCTGTACCATCTAAAGATAGCAAAAATTGATTTTTCAATCGATTTTTTAACAAAAAGGTATTCTTTGTTCGGCTCGATCAATTTTATGGATTAAGAGATATGTAGATGTTTAGATCGTTGCACATATCAAGGAAACTGTTCGCCATAAAGAGACATTCTGAAGAAAATTATCATAAATCATAAATAATCATAAATTTATTGAAAATACCCATACGATCAAAAGTTTACCTACAACTTATCAAATAAAAACAAAAAAAAACTATAATCAACGTACGAAGAGGTTTTTTGTTGAAAAATCGATTGAAAAATTAATTTTGGATTGTACAGGTTGTCCCTGTAAAAGTTACGGATCGTTAACCATTGGGCATGAGCCGTCCCTGACCTTCAGATAGTAGCGTAGAATTATTTATTTCACCAAACGCACTAAATGGACATACGTAATTATCCGTTAAAAAGTTATAATATTGAATGTATAATTTAGAAAATTCACTTAAATATAAATTACGGATTTCGGAACTTTGAAGGCTTATAACTCAGAAACGAGGGATCGTATGACACATTTTTTTATGACACGTCATCTACTCACTTCCGAATTTTTTGCGTCCTAGAACACCCTGAATAAGAAGCAAGCAACTTGCACATGTTAAACTATACAGGGTGTCCCACGATGAGTTAAAATTATTTGTATATGGCAAATACTTATAGTAGAATAGGAAATTTTCTACGTTCTACGTATATTTTCAAAGATGGCCGACTTCCGGTAAAACCGGAAGTCGACTGTAACTCTGTTATTTCAAATAGAACACCCTGTATATTAATATATTATTGAAATCTACGTGAAATTTTAGTATACTTTTGTCTAAAAACTTTTTTCGAAAAATGCATACTTTTTGAGTTATTAATTTTTTTGTAAAAAATTTGACCATTGCAGACCGTTATAAATTATTTTTTTGCGAGGATACCCTTAAAGATATGAAGATGGTTTTTCATTGGTTCCTTTTAACAAGATCAGACATATTTGAATCTATACTAAAAAATTGTTTATTTCATACAGGGTGTGTATAAAAAGTGTTCAAAATTCAATTTCATAAATATCAAATTTCTTCATTTTTTTAAATAGAACCACCCGGTTTATTCTATTTTAATACATTCAGGGGTAAAAAATAAGACAATTTCATGTTAATTTCCTATATCAAAACCTTATCGTTATCCAGATATTAAATGTTTTGTGTAAATTTTTAGAGAACTTTGAAGACTTCTTATACACACCCTGTATAACATGAAGAATTTTTTAACATATATTCAAATACATGTGACCTTGCTAAAAGCAACCGAACAGAAACTATTTTCATATTTTTAAGGGTGTCCTCGTAAAAAAATAATTTATAAGGGTTTGCAACTGTCAAATTTTTTAC
Source organism: Diorhabda carinulata (assembly GCF_026250575.1). Lineage (NCBI taxonomy): Eukaryota > Metazoa > Arthropoda > Insecta > Coleoptera > Chrysomelidae > Diorhabda > Diorhabda carinulata. Next base: position 2,084,615 of record NC_079468.1, read on the forward strand.
AAAAAAATTAATAACTCAAAAATTTTTCGAAAAAAGTTTTTAGACAAAAGTATATTAACATTTTACGTAGATTTCAAAAATGTCGTAGTATACAGGGTGTTCTATTTGAAATAACAAAATTATAGTTACAATTTTTTTTATTTAATATAGGGTGTGCATAAAAAGTTTCCAAAATTTAACTTCATAAATATCAAATTTATTTATTTTTTAACTACAACCATCCGGTTTTTCCTATTAATCCTATTAATATACAGGGTGTTTTATCTAAAATAACAAAGTTACAGTCGATTTCTGATAGAATCGGAAGTCGGTCATTTTTGAAAATAGTTTAGTTTAAAAGATCGTAGGGCGTAGAAATTTTCATGGAACACCCTATATATCACTTGAAAGTAAATTATGTCCTATATGACGTAAATCAATTTTAAAAAGGGGGGCTTGAAAGGGGATGATATTTTTGTACTGTAAATCGTCGATTCAAGAATAAAATTCGACCTGTTTCAGGTTATTTTGACATTCCATAAATAAGGGACCGCATTGTATTATCGGAAACAGTTATTTTTAAACTTTTCATTATAGTTCTCACCTCTACACATAACCTTAAAAAAAATACGTTGCTTTCAAACATAAGTTTGCGTTTATTGAACGCCGAATGACGACCGAAATGGATTAATTCATGTGAAAATATGATAAGGTTCGAATAGGGATCGATAGTCACGGTTTGCCACCGCTACGAGTCACGGAGGCCTTGCTTGCTTCATTAATGTTGTAATGTGCCCTCTTTAGTTTAGTCATCCTGCCATTATATTGAAAGGACGCCGCCGCGTAGCATTTCCAATCGGCAAATTGTTGGTTAATCTCTCCGTTTATCCCCGATTCTTTCTTATTTCGGACATTGTGTTCGAGGATTTGCCGAAAGCTTTAATAGCGGCAACAAGGGTCTTAAAACCTCGTTCAGCTACCAGACGATATCAATTTATTATATAACTTGAAATCTACAATTTACAGACATTCGACGTGTTTACAATGAAATATACTAACAAATACTTTGATGTGGAATGAATGTACAAACAAAATTTTGATACATCCTGTATTAGATTCAACTAATGTTGAAATACCCGTCCAATAATAGAAAAAATATCTATTAAGCCCTAACACGTACCACTTTTCAATAGCTTCTACCGGAAATCGACTGTAACTTTGTTATTTCAAATAGAACACCCTGTATATTAATATATTATTGAAATCTACGTAAAATTTTAATATACTTTTGTCTAAAAACTTTTTTCGAAAAATGCATACTTTTTGAGTTATTAATTTTTTTGTAAAAAATTTGACAGTTGCAGACCCTTATAAATTATTTTTTTACGAGGACACCCTTATAAATATGAAAATAGTTTCTGTTCGGTTGCTTTTAGCAAGGTCACATGTATTTGAATATATGTTAAAAAATTCTTCATTTTATACAGGGTGTGTATAAAAAGTCTTCAAAGTTCTCTAAAAATTTACACAAAACATTTAATATCTGAATAACGGTAAGGTTTAGGTATAGGAAATTATACATGAACTTACCTTATTTTTTACCCCTGAATGTATTAAAATAGAAAAAACCGGGTGGTTCTATTTAAAAAAATGGAGTAATTTGATATTTGTGATGTTAAATTTTGAAAACTTTTTATACGCACCCTGTATAAAACCTGTAACTGTAACTCTGTTATTTCAAATAGAACACCCTGTATATTAATATATTATTGAAATCTACGTAAAATTTTAATATACTTTTGTCTAAAAACTTTTTTCGAAAAATGCATACTTTTTGAGTTATTAATTTTTTTGTAAAAAATTTGACAGTTGCAGACCCTTATAAATTATTTTTTTACGAGGACACCCTTATAAATATGAAAATAGTTTCTGTTCGGTTGCTTTTAGCAAGGTCACATGTATTTGAATATATGTTAAAAAATTCTTCATTTTATACAGGGTGTGTATAAAAAGTCTTCAAAGTTCTCTAGAAAAAGAAAATGCTACAATCCTTACAAAAGATTACAAGCAACTACCGCCATCTCTAGGTAATGCCAGATACTTGCCATATGGCATCACTTTAGACATGAAAGAGTAATACCTTAACAAACTATTCTACTATCTACCCAGCTGTTTATAATTTATGCGTTACATCGAGAACGCACTGTATTAAGAAGTGTCATTAGAAAAGCCGAAATACAACAATGAAAATGAAAAATCTTTCCTCCGCTTCGCGTCTGAATTAGAAAGCTAATTTGAGTGGCAAACAGTCAAAATGGATTTTACTGTCTTGTGTTTAGTAAAAAAAAACTAATTAAATTTTTTCTTGTGTAATTTGATCCATTATTGTTCAAGGGCGTGATGGAATTTTACTCCCATTAAATAAGTGTCAAGCAACGCTCATAAGTCTAAACGAATCGTGTTCGTGCTTCAGACAGTTGCGTCTGTACGCGGTTTCAGAATCAATAGAAAAACTTTTTTTTGTTCACCGTATTTCGACAACAATTTTTGGACTCTCCGCTACCAAATCGTTCAACCGTGTGAAGTACGCACCAAAAATTGTTAAAAACGGGCTCTGTTGCCGACGCGCCGCGCTCTGGATTACCGGTATCTGCAACAACTAAGGAAAATATGGAAACAGTGGAATTGGCGTTATTTGAGCTGCCGAACACATCAAAGTACGACTGTGGGGCCTTCTCAAAGACCGCGTTTTGCATCGAACTGATTTAGAAAGCTAATTTGAACGGCAAGCAGTCAAAAAACGCTCTCGAAAAATCGAAATGAGTCCGGCAACGCTCATAACGAATTTCGACAACAATTTTTGGACTCTCCGCTACCAAATCGTTCAACAGTGTGAAGTACGCACCAAAAATTGTTAAAAACGGGCTCTGTTGCCGACGCGCCGCGCTCTGGATTACCGGTATCTGCAACAACTAAGGAAAATATGGAAACAGTGGAATTGGCGTTATTTGAGCTGCCGAACACATCAAAGTACGACTGTGGGGCCTTCTCAAAGACCGCGTTTTGCATCGAACTGATTTAGAAAGCTAATTTGAACGGCAAGCAGTCAAAAAACGCTCTCGAAAAATCGAAATGAGTCCGGCAACGCTCATAACGAATTTCGACAACAATTTTTGGACTCTCCGCTACCAAATCGTTCAACCGTGTGAAGTACGCACCAAAAATTGTTAAAAACGGGCTCTGTTGCCGACGCGCCGCGCTCTGGATTACCGGTATCTGCAACAACTAAGGAAAATATGGAAATAATGGAATTGGCGTTACTAAAGCAGCCGAACCAATCAAAGTACGACTGTGGGGCCTTCTCAAAGACCGCGTTTTGCATCGAAATGATTTAGAAAGCTAATTTGAACGGCAATCAGTCAAAAAACGCTCTCGAAAAATCGAAATGAGTCCGGCAACGCTCATAACGAATTTCGACAACAATTTTTGGACTCTCCGCTACCAAATCGTTCAACCGTGTGAAGTACGCACCAAAAATTGTTAAAAACGGGCTCTGTTGCCGACGCGCCGCGCTCTGGATTACCGGTATCTGCAACAACTAAGGAAAATATGGAAACAGTGAAATTGGCGTTACTAAAGCAGCCGAACCAATCAAAGTACTACTGTGGGGCCTTCTCAAAGACCGCGTTTTGAGTCGAACTGATTTAGAAAGCTAATTTGAACGTCAAGCAGTCAAAAAACGCTGTCGAAAAATCGAAATGAGTCCGGCAACGCTCATAACGAATTTCGACAACAATTTTTGGACTCTCCGCTACCAAATCGTTCAACAGTGTGGAGTAAACACCAAAAATTGTTAAAAACGGGCTCTGTTGCCGACGCGCCGCTGACAACTTGACGACATGCCTCATCAGACCTGCCTCTCTGTTGAGAAACGTATTTAACAAAATAGTATGTTTGGTATTGCGATAATATTACGCATTAATATAAATTTTTGTATTGAATTACGTCAAATAACTATTTTAAATATGAAAACTGATATTTTCGTTAGGGTTCATTAAAGAATACGTCTCAAGGGAAAATAGTAAATTTCAAAGACAATATGTAATCGATATCTATTCCTCCTGAAAACAAACAATGCATTTTCCACGTATGTGTATATATAGGGTGATTCATAAGTTAAAGGATAAATTGTAAATTATATTAATTGTGTCTTATTCAAAAAATCTGCATTTGAAACTAAATTTTCGCACAAAATAAACTGTTTTAAAGAATGAATTTGTTTAATTCACCCGCGCCTTCCACAAAAAACGTATTTAATGGAATGGTCATTAATTTTTGGAGATACTAGACGCAATATTGCATTTCTGAGTATCACGATCCTCGACTAGAAAGCTCTGATTTTTTAAAATAGAATCAAATCGCGAACATTTTGGATTAAACCGACAGCAGTGTGTCCATCATCTCGCTTCGACTCTCGAGATTTGCTGGTTTTCCGAATTCAATCGGGTTCGCATTAATTCTGAATGAATTCTGATTTGTTTGCCAGGAGAACCAATCGCAAAAGACGAATCAATCCCCACCCCGACAATGCGAGCTCGAAGTTCGAACAAAACCGTTTTTGAACAGTCCAAACATCGAATCGATGGATCATCCACCGTACAGTCCTTATTTGGCACCCAATGATTTCTTTTTATTCCCGAAGATAAAAAATAAAATGCGATATCAACGTTTTGTTGAAGCGTTTTGGAATCGGAATGGAAAAACTGCTTCGAGAATTGGTTCGAACGCATGCAAAAGTTAATATTTTGAAAAATGTTATTCTGAAAAAGTTACGCCATCTTAATTTTTTTGATTTTTACGAAAATGCAGCGATCGCTTCAAATTTCAAAACAATTTTCTTGTAAAGACCGATTTTATTGTACATGATCTAAGTCGCGTTTTTTTTTCTCGTCGCAGATTTGTATATCCCAAGATTCACCCTCTTTGTATCATCTCTTGAATCTGCGGATTTTTTTAGTATTCGATTCATACGGCGAATTTCGAATATAAAGAGATTTCAGGCAGTGATTGTGTTTGCTCTTGAAAGATATCTGCCAATCTTTTCATGTAGATTACATCCCCAGGGGGTACGCCGAGTTTCCCCCTTTGCTCTTCATCGAAACATGACGCCGAGTGGCGTGACGCGGCATCAGTGTCAATTTTTCCGATGACGAACATGTTTGGCAATCGCGAATATTCTTATCTCGATAAATTATATACGAGGTCCGACTATTAAATAACCAGACTGTCGAAAAACTCGTTAAATTGGAAAAAAACCTCCGAATAAGTGCTACGAATTGTTACAAGAGGCCTATGGGGATAATTCTCTATCTCGTGCGCGGGTTTTTGAGTTGTGTAAGCGCTTTAGTGAGAGCAATGAAGATGACCAGCGCCCAGGTCGTCCTGTGACTGTTGCAACTCCAGAAACAGTGACCAAAATCAATCTAATTGCGCGTGCAGATCGTCGAATGATTGGATGATTGCCGAGGCTGTAATCATCAATAAAGAAACGATTAGAAAAATTTTGCACGTGGAATTACACATGACAAAAGTGCCCAAAAGTCTGACTCCTGACCAAAAGCTCACGCGTCAACGGGTCTGCTCAGATTTCCTTGGAAGATTAGAAAGGCTAGAAAAAGATCTTCTTCGAAAGGGACCCGATTAGAGTCGATGGAAGCGGTAAAACGGAGCTGCTGAAGACCCTTACCAAAGAAGACTTCCAGCACTGCTTCGATCAATGGAAAACACCTCCATAGACCTCAGATCGCCCTCTAACTGTTTCGACATCGGAAACAGTGACCAAAATCAACCAAATTGTGCTTGCAGATCGTCGAATGATTGGATGGTTGCCGAGGCTGTAGTCACCGATAAAGAAACGATTAGAAAAATTTTGCACGTGGAATTACACATGACAAAAGTGCCCAAAAGTCTGACTCCTGACCAAAAGCTCACGCGTCAACGGGTCTGCTCAGATTCCCTTGGAAGATTAGAAAGGCTAGAAAAAGATCTTCTTCGAAAGGGACCCGATTAGAGTCGATGGAAGCGGTAAAACGGAGCTGCTGAAAACCGTCACCAAAGACGACTTCCAGCACTGCTTCAATCAATGGAAAACACCTCCATAGACCTCAGATCGCCCTCTAACTGTTTCAACATCGGAAACAGTGACCAAAATCAACCAAATAGTGCTTGCAGATCGTCGAATAATTGGATGGTTGCCGAGGCTGTAGTCACCGATAAAGAAACGATTAGAAAAATTTTGCACGTGGAATTACACATGACAAAAGTGCCCTAAAGCCTGACTCCTGACCAAAAGCTCACGCGTCAACGGGTCTGCTCAGATTTCCTTGGAAGATTAGAAAGGCTAGAAAAAGATCTTCTTCGAAAGGGACCCGATTAGAGTCGATGGAAGCGGTAAAACGGAGCTGCTGAAAACCGTCACCAAAGACGACTTCCAGCACTGCTTCAATCAATGGAAAACACCTCCATAGACCTCAGATCGCCCTCTAACTGTTTCAACATCGGAAACAGTGACCAAAATCAACCAAATAGTGCTTGCAGATCGTCGAATAATTGGATGGTTGCCGAGGCTGTAGTCACCGATAAAGAAACGATTAGAAAAATTTTGCACGTGGAATTACACATGACAAAAGTGCCCAAAAGCCTGACTCCTGACCAAAAGCTCTCGCGTCAACGGGTCTGCTCAGATTTCCTTGGAAGATTAGAAAGGCTAGAAAAAGATCTTCTTCGAAAGGGACCCGATTAGAGTCGATGGAAGCGGTAAAACGGAGCTGCTGAAAACCGTCACCAAAGACGACTTCCAGCACTGCTTCAATCAATGGAAAACACCTCCATAGACCTCAGATCGCCCTCTAACTGTTTCAACATCGGAAACAGTGACCAAAATCAACCAAATAGTGCTTGCAGATCGTCGAATAATTGGATGGTTGCCGAGGCTGTAGTCACCGATAAAGAAACGATTAGAAAAATTTTGCACGTGGAATTACACATGACAAAAGTGCCCAAAAGCCTGACTCCTGACCAAAAGCTCTCGCGTCAACGGGTCTGCTCACATTTCCTTGGAAGATTAGGAAGGTTAGAAAAAGATTTTCTTTGAAAGGGGCTCCTGAAGACCCTCGCCAATTCTGTAACTGCAAAAGTAGATGTGCCTCAAGTTGGGGATGCAAGGAAGCGGGGCGACCAGTGTAATGGGCAAGCTTGTCTCAATGCTCTACCATATCAGACCGATATTAATGATAATAGAACCTTTGAACCAGAAATATCATGAATGCCTTGGAGACAAACGTCTTTGAAGACGGTAATAAAGAGGAATTTGAAACCCAACAGACGATGACGACGATGATAAAGAAGAAAAAGAAGAAGTAGAGAATTGAAATTAGAACTAGTTCTTGAAATTTTTATTAATTTTGACAATAATAAATCTACAAAAGGTAGAAAGTCATTAATATAAATTAGATTAGACTTAAACTAAAATTTTAGTAGTGAATATTTATCAAATAAAGTGACACTTGATTAAAAATAGATAAGTAACCAAGAAATGTCGCTGAAAAATGATAATTATACATTTAACAATAAATTCTAACCTCAATATTACGAGTTTTTCACCAAGACCTCAGAAAATTGTCTGACCGCGCGCTTTACGCCCCCTATCTCGAAAACAGTTAAAGGTATACAAAAATGTTGAATAGAAAAACTGTAGAGAATCAAATTCTCTACAATATTGATGGAGAGTACCATTAGCGTAAAACCCATAGAAAACGAGATGTTTGCAAAAAATCTAAAAAAAATCGATTTTGTAACTTTCGATCTCTCACTTTTAAAACTTGCGATCATCCAATTATACGTGAATTTCAAGAATAGTTTTAGGATGCTAAGATACAAGTTTCCACGTGGTAATATACTGGGTGTGTCGATTTTCCGAGATATCCACCTAATTTTGTCCAAAATGACTGGACTAATTCCCCAATTACAGTTTCCTACACGTAAAAAATTGTCTATTAGAAAGTCAGCTGATTTTGACATTAATTTGACACGGTGTTCGAATCGCGTATGTAGATCAGTTATGCAACGTTGCCATCTTTATTTATTACAAGATATAACGGTATATCTCTCTCGCGCATTAACCAGTGGCGTAGTACACTTATTATTATTTTCGTTCGATCAAGTTGGCTATGTCAATGTCATAATTTCTGACTCACAAATCAAAATTTTCAGTCATGCATACAACCAAAAACCTACATTAAATATTTAATTTCGAAAATATCTTCAAAATTTCAAGTGAAACCAAACGAAATGGCGTTCGTTTGCCCACCGAAAGATTCGGCAGAACAACAACTCAAAGTTATTAAAAATATTAAAGATATCGTCGAAAATTTGGAAAAATCGATGACTATAGGTGTTAAACCGATATGTATTCCGGCGTGTATTCCTATAGCGGATTATCCAAAACCAGCTAAATCGACTACTTGTTGTCCACCAAGTTGTAATGTACCGGTTAATTCTAAACGAGAACCTCCGGACGTTATGGTAAGTACCCCATTTATTTATATATTTCTTTCCTAAAACTTCAAATATTTTTACCAAAAGAGTGATAAAACTACAGTAAACCCAATTATATTAGTGCAGCGGATCAAACAAACAACAAGGGTTGTTATTTATATAAATAATGCAAAAATAAGCATTTCCGCTGAAAACTACGAGTTTTGAAATCAAAAACGGCTTATTGGGTGCCAAATCGATGGTGCACGGTGAAACGCGACCTTCTAGATGGTTGAAATTTGTTAGGAAATGAATAATTTTTAACGATATTCGAATTTATCCAACGATTCACTCGAGATAACTATTCCTCAGGTAGTAAGCAGTTCGACATCGGTTTTTCTTGTCCTCCCCATTCTGCGTCCACTCCAACACCCCAGTTTCAGTTCCATCTATAAAGATATACATCAGCCGTCGTCTTCTTGCTTCTTTTATAATGTTTACCACATTCTATTCATCAAGTACTACTACAAGTAGTACTAAGACACTTTTTGGATCTAGTCGCCTGGGTAATTCCCCTAGGTACACCTGAGTACGAATTGTAGAATTCCCCTGGCGTGGCTAGCTTGGAAGCCTTGAAGAGGCTCTCTTACTTTGATTCAAATCATAGTATTAGACTTACCAGGCTAGTTCTGGTTTATGCGTTAGTCAGTATAGAAAGAGGCCAATTTTATTTAGTACAGATTTTGATGGTTTGAACATACACAAAATGGTGTTCCTGTGTTCAACAAAGATATATCGGTATAGAAAATGGCAAACTGTATACTGATTCCTATTTTCGCGTACACAAAATGGCGAACAATACTGTTTTCGATAAAGAAAATGGCCGACAGTTTCTGATTTCTGCAGAGCAGAAAATTGTTGACAGTTCAGTAAAGAAAATGGCCAACATTATTCAGTACGGAATATTTTTATTTCATCCTGTTTTTGTACACATAAAATGACAAGGAGATCCTGTTTTTAATAAAAAAGAAGACTAAATAAAGTCAGTAAAGAAGATTTAGGACCCATATCCGTTTTTTTACACATAAAATGGTGATTATTTCCTGTTTTTAATAAAGAAGAAGACTAAATAAAGTCAGTAAAGAAGATTTAGGACCCATATCCGTTTTGTTACACATAAAATGGTGATTATTTCCTGTTTTTAATAAAAAAGAAGACTAAATAAAGTCAGTAAAGAAGATTTAGGACCCATATCCGTTTTGTTACACATAAAATGGTGATTATTTCCTGTTTTTAATAAAAAAGAAGACTAAATAAAGTCAGTAAAGAAGATTTAGGACCCATATCCGTTTTGTTACACATAAAATGGTGATTATTTCCTGTTTTTAATAAAAAAGAAGACTAAATAAAGTCAGTAAAGAAGATTTAGGACCCATATCCGTTTTTTTACACATAAAATGGTGATTCCTATTTTTAATAAAAAAGAAGACTAAATAAAGTCAGTAAAGAAGATTTAGGACCCATATCCGTTTTTTTACACATAAAATGGTGATTATTTCCTGTTTTTAATAAAGAAGAAGACTAAATAAAGTCAGTAAAGAAGATTTAGGACCCATATCCGTTTTGTTACACATAAAATGGTGATTATTTCCTGTTTTTAATAAAAAAGAAGACTAAATAAAGTCAGTAAAGAAGATTTAGGACCCATATCCGTTTTGTTACACATAAAATGGTGATTATTTCCTGTTTTTAATAAAAAAGAAGACTAAATAAAGTCAGTAAAGAAGATTTAGGACCCATATCCGTTTTGTTACACATAAAATGGTGATTATTTCCTGTTTTTAATAAAAAAGAAGACTAAATAAAGTCAGTAAAGAAGATTTAGGACCCATATCCGTTTTGTTACACATAAAATGGTGATTATTTCCTGTTTTTAATAAAAAAGAAGACTAAATAAAGTCAGTAAAGAAGATTTAGGACCCATATCCGTTTTTTTACACATAAAATGGTGATTCCTATTTTTAATAAAAAAGAAGACTAAATAAAGTCAGTAAAGAAGATTTAGGACCCATATCCGTTTTTTTACACATAAAATGGTGATTATTTCCTGTTTTTAATAAAGAAGAAGACTAAATAAAGTCAGTAAAGAAGATTTAGGACCCATATCCGTTTTGTTACACATAAAATGGTGATTATTTCCTGTTTTTAATAAAAAAGAAGACTAAATAAAGTCAGTAAAGAAGATTTAGGACCCATATCCGTTTTGTTACACATAAAATGGTGATTATTTCCTGTTTTTAATAAAAAAGAAGACTAAATAAAGTCAGTAAAGAAGATTTAGGACCCATATCCGTTTTGTTACACATAAAATGGTGATTATTTCCTGTTTTTAATAAAAAAGAAGACTAAATAAAGTCAGTAAAGAAGATTTAGGACCCATATCCGTTTTGTTACACATAAAATGGTGATTATTTCCTGTTTTTAATAAAAAAGAAGACTAAATAAAGTCAGTAAAGAAGATTTAGGACCCATATCCGTTTTGTTACACATAAAATGGTGATTATTTCCTGTTTTTAATAAAAAAGAAGACTAAATAAAGTCAGTAAAGAAGATTTAGGACCCATATCCGTTTTTTTACACATAAAATGGTGATTATTTCCTGTTTTTAATAAAGAAGAAGACTAAATAAAGTCAGTAAAGAAGATTTAGGACCCATATCCGTTTTGTTACACATAAAATGGTGATTATTTCCTGTTTTTAATAAAAAAGAAGACTAAATAAAGTCAGTAAAGAAGATTTAGGACCCATATCCGTTTTTTTACACATAAAATGGTGATTATTTCCTGTTTTTAATAAAAAAGAAGACTAAATAAAGTCAGTAAAGAAGATTTAGGACCCATATCCGTTTTGTTACACATAAAATGGTGATTATTTCCTGTTTTTAATAAAAAAGAAGACTAAATAAAGTCAGTAAAGAAGATTTAGGACCCATATCCGTTTTTTTACACATAAAATGGTGATTATTTCCTGTTTTTAATAAAGAAGAAGAATAAATAAAGTCAGTAAAGAAGATTTAGACCCATATACGTTTTTGTACACATAAAATAAAGAAAAGTGCCTGTTTTTAACAAAGAAAAAGACCAAATATACTCAGTAAAGAAGATCGCGACTGTTTCCTGTTTTTATACACATAAAATGGCGAACGATTCCTGCATTTAACTGACAGTTCCGTCTAGTTACCTAAAGTTTTTCCGCCCAGTCTGAAGGGGTTTTACCAGTTATGAATGTTTCGCCTTTTCGCTGGACCCATGACAAACCATTAGTGCCTCTGCTATCTGTTGACACTAATGTAGTCTGTTTAGCAGATTACTGAATCGCCGCGTGTATTTTCAAAAAGTAGAAGTCAATTATACCCTTTGATGTTATTGCCGCCCGAATCGTCACTTTTTATTAATGCGAAAGTCTTTTCTACTCGAAAATATACAATTCTTTTTGTTGACATGCCCATTTCGGTGGAAATGGGCTTCGTCCGATAAGAGATTTGGTCTGTTTTTGCAACCAAAAAGCCGCCCAATGTTTTAAACGATTCAACGGTACGTTAATTCGAAAAGTATAATTAATATAACTAATATCACCCTTTTCAAGGTTTGTTACAAGGTTTGTTCGAAAGAACCACGTGGAAAACAAGATAAACACGGAAAGGTAACCGGCAGTAATCCAAAATTTGATTACAGAACTTCTAAAGCGCTTGAATTGAGATCGAGTTTTTTCATATTATGCGGTTGCAAGCGACGCAACGGTAAAAATTTCTTTACATAATAAAATATCGTTCGATACGCGAGAAACGTCCTTTACTCTCGTATAGAATACTTCATTTAATCTACAACTATCACAATATATTGTTATAATTAATAGTATTATCCAAATATACACGTGGATGTTCTTTACATCTACAAAAAATATTCAAAAGGGAACTTTATATACCGGGTGGGCAACTAAAAACGAACGTATCGGCCATATCTCAGAGACGGTTTATATTACAGCTTCAAGAAAAAATAAATATGCCAAAAGTGACTTTGAGAAACTTAAATGGCACTTGAATTGAATTATCGAACAAATAAGAAATGGGGGAGAGCGGGAATCTCGTTATGAAAAATTTCCTGTAAGTTCGGATCTGCTTCGTCGATTTCTACAAACTTGATCTTGAAGAACCCCAGGAGAATTGATTTATACCACTAGGGACGGGATAAAATGGGTCAGAAGTGATCGAATACATCCATTAATGGATAACAGAAGGAGATGTTGTTTGAAAGAACTTTTGTCCAGTCGTTGACGTGCGGATACGACGGCAGTTTCAATTTCTTCCAGGCAGAAAGATATACCACAACACCAGGAGGCATCAGACAGGACGACAGCCTCAGCCCATTTCTGTTCTCTCAATCTTCAATTGTCCCGAAGGTAGTTCGGGACAATTTAAATACCTTGGTATGGGCCTGTCGAGTTATCAAGACCCAGTGAAGGACCTAAGAAGCCATATCAACGAAGCGACTGCCATATCGGGCTGCTTAAGGCAGATATAAGCGAAAGGACAACAAGGTTAGACTTGTATCAGTCCAATCATGACATACGGAAGGGGAAACCAACGAAAACGAAAAGCATGCTTCGGGTAGGTAGCCGAAAAGAAAACGCTCAGGATTATAGTGGGAAAAACAAGAGTTGATCGAATCAGGAATACTGACATCGGAGAAGAATGAACCGCCGCGCATCGTACTCGAAGAGAACCGCCGAAGAGATGGATGGACAGGTGGCAGTTCACGTCCCAGGAACTGATACAGAGGAACCCGCAAAACTAACAGATCATGAGATGTTAAAAATGAATAAGAAGAAGAAGATTGTGATGTCTGTTCAAAATTCTTTGCATTCAAAGAACCTATGGTTGTATTTAGCCTCGCAGAAATATTCAAAGTTGGTGTTCACATAAAAACCATTCAAACCAGTTCGAAATTCTCCTTGTGATTGCCGTTTCCCATCTTTAAAACCTCCTCGTTTGCTTGACAATTTTCCAAAAAGGTTTTAGTTTTTTCTTGCCACCAAACCGTTTTGGTACATTTAAGAGACCCAAGAAGGCTGGTTACCTCTGAGGAATTATTTGGAGAGACTTTACGGGACTTGTACTTGTACAATTATTATACAACACTTTCTTCTTAGCCAAATTCTGTCGTTTTTCTTTTGATTTCTTCGCTCAAACGTTGCAATAATCGAAGGAAACTATCCCACGGGATTTCCAAATAACCGACCCCATGACTTTGCCAGCAGATGGAACGGTCTTTGACCTCTTTGGAGCTGGTTCTTCCTTTTCTGTTGTTTCGGGTGTGAAGTGTTGGACCCACGTTTCATCCAAACATTGCCAAACACTCGATGGAAACATCATGACGCTGTTTTTGTTTAATTGTGAGCACCCATCTTACGTACGTTCAAATTTTCACTTAATTTACCACGTATCTCAATTTTTGGGAATGTCTATTATGTCTGCTAGCTCTCGCGCCTTCAGTCCACGATCATCCAGTACCTTCTTCGACATTTGTAGAGTCGTCACCTCATTTGGTTGACCACTGCGATGCTGGTCTTCGTAGATTGTATGGCCTCTAAGGCTAAGGTCTTTCAAATATCACATAACGATTACCAATTTTTTCCTTTCACTGGAAACGTTCACTAGCTCAAAGTTTGAACATGTGTACTTTCTAATACAGTGGAATTTTTCAAGCAATTACTGTTATTTCGTTACCATACCTTTTCACATGTAAACCAGTTTTTTCTAAACTGAAAATAGTCAAATTGTCCAGTCTGATTTCTATTACAAAGAGATCCCGAATCCCAACTCACCAGACCCCACGATAGATGGGGTGTGATGAGTACGGAAGGTGACCCCAAATGGTCCCATTCCCGACCTATGCTCTCAATAACCCATAGATTATGTGATGGTTGTAGATAATTCATTTTATCCTCATTATAAATTGTAATATAATTTGTAGGATTACAAGATTTTTGTCCTAGAATGGAATGCAACGGTTCGCCAGATTGTACACCTTTTCCGCCACGTTGCGGACCAAGTAAATTCGATCCAACTTATGTTGGCATTACCGAAGAGCAAAAATTACTCGAAATTAACAAAATGCGGAAAGGTCAAAATTCTAAAAAAGCATGTTTCAAATGTTTTCCTGCAGTTATTGAAGAAACTGCAATCTGTAACTGATGTATTGTAAAAATTTCGAAATATATATTCGTGTTTTCAAAATTATCATTTTTATCTATGCTAGTACGATAATAAATCATTTTTACATCAATTTCAGTAAATTTCTAATGATTTTAATGTCGAACTTAAATCAGGTGCTTCGAAATAGTTAACCATCCTCAACATTCTCCAGATTTGACTCCTATAGATTACCGACAACGCGGTAAATGATTTTCTTCGGATAACAAAATCGTGTTTGCGTTTTTGAAGTATCAGTCGACATAAAACCCAGAAACTAGATGAAGACGATTCTAAATTATCAAAAATTTTGTTCTTCACGGCTTCCTGTCATACATAGAACGATCAAAATTATCGAAACTGGTTCGCATGTCGGATTTCTACTCGTTTGTTTACGAACTCGTCCGCTGACATAAACCGTGAAGTCGATTCTGTTCGATTATGCTGATCTGTACTAAAGTTTGTGGCATACGCCTGGTACTTTTTGTTTATCTGTTTATTTTATGTTGTAAAACAATTTATTAGAAGGCCTATTTATTTGTTTGCGGCGAACTAGAGATTTCCGGTAAACGAAATTTATTTAAATGAGGCTCTAGCTGTCGTAAAATTAACACCAAATGGTGAGTTGAAATAAATTAGTGCATAGTATAGTGAATAGTGGAAAGTTGTGTGAATTTAGTGTGGATATACCGTGGGTATAAATTCACTCTACAGATTAAAAACTGTTTAAATGAATCAAGAGCATTAAATTATGCCGTCGAGATCTCGATGACGCACGAAAAAGCTTCATCGATCTACTTAGGACGAATTTAGTGAAAATTTTAGAATCTAAAGACATCTATAAACCTCCTTTAATGAGGAAATTGGGGAAAGAGCGCTCCAAATGGTGTTGTGTTCTTAAAAACTGCTCAGGGCTAAAAAGAATCAGAAATGACGAAAAGTCTAGCACGAGAAGCTCAGTCTTCATCAAAAATAATGCAGTGATGACCCCCCAAAAGTAAAAAACAACAACTAATGTCTCCGTTTGCACATATTACACCAAAACGTCTTCTTGGCATGCTTTCCACTAAGTTATTCAATCAATTTTGTGCCCAAAGTTGTGGAAGAAGATGTCAAAGTATAGTTTCCATAGGATTCAGATCAGGCGACTTGGATGGACGCGATAGATGAAGAGAACTTTGTTCTATTTGTTCTAGAACGAATTTAGATAAAGCTCCGGTGCTTATACGCAGTTGATAATCAATAGTATCCACCATCTCGCACATTCCTGCTCAGACCATAATCGTACCACCTCCAAAGGGGTGAATATCTTGATACAAGGGCGTCAATCATAAAACATCTTCTGCAGATATTTCGAGGGCTTCTATGAGCCAGATAACGTACACACGTTGTTACTCTGGGTCTTCTAGCTCTTCATTTTTTTGGCAACTTTCAACAAGACGCCATCTCCACACCATGGGCATCAAGGACGATTCTGAGTGCCGTTGGTGCATGGAGGAGGACTAAATCGCAGACCACGTTATCTGCGAGTACTCTACATTCATACGAGCGCGGTTTAAACACCTGGACAATCATCAAAACTTGCCTGATGACATCAAGGGGCTCAGGCCAAAGCGCCTGGTGGCGGCTTCTCAAAGGACATCGGCAACGGGCTCAGCCGCTCACAACTATGAACTATGAATTGCTATGAAGGTTTCCTGGAATCGATTGAGCATACTTGGGGTATATAAATATAGAAAACTGAATTTTCAAAGCGTTAAGTTCACAAAACTGAAGGAGCGATCAACGCGCGATTATACACTTTTGTTGGAAATTGAGCGAATTAGTGAACGAAACTCGTGGTAGTTTTTAAAGGGTTTGGGGATGATGGGGATAATACGAATTCGAGTCGTATCAGAAGGTATTAAATGGTACTTTAGAATCGAAATATATTTTAGGTATGTTACAAAACTACCAAGAATCATCCTAAACCATCAACGGACCAATCAAATGCACGCAACGAAAAAATTATTAAACTCAAATCGGCTAAATCTCGTGAACTTAGAGGTGGTATTTTCTACAGAGGATGTGACTGCTGCAAATGGTTCGGTAAGTAAAATTTATTCGAATACGCCCTCTGTCGATAGGAATACGAACGATGGAGATGTACGGGGTTTTTCACGACGAGTTGAATCGATGAAAATTTGCTTGCATGGGTTTTCCGAAATGCTAGTTCCAGCTAAAACAATTTCAGTTTTATGACCCAAACTTCGTTATTTTGGACGGAACGCTGTGGGTTTTATTGAATTTTTGGAATCTACGCGAAATTTTAATATAACTTTATATGAGGCATGGTATGCCTAAAGTTTACCATTTTTTAATTATTTCACATTTTCGAAATTTTCGGACACATGCAGCCCTCCACTAAAAAAATTATATTTCTGAGTTTAAATGAGCCAGGTCTGATATTTTTGGGATTTGGATAAATAAAACATACAGCTTTCAAAATTTGCGAAAACCTTGACAAAAATGTATACAGGGTGTTCAGAAAATGGTGCCGAATTTCGCTATCTAAAAAACATTAAAAACCATGAAAATTTCAGTTTTATGACCCAAACTTCGTTATTTTGGACGGAACGCTGTGGGTTTTATTGAATTTTTGGAATCTACGCGAAATTTTAATATAACTTTATATGAGGCATGGTATGCCTAAAGTTTACCATTTTTTAATTATTTCACATTTTCGAAATTTTCGGACACATGCAGCCCTCCACTAAAAAAATTATATTTCTGAGTTTAAATGAGCCAGGTCTGATATTTTTGAGATTTGGATAAATAAAACATACAGTTTTCAAAATTTGCGAAAACCTTGACAAAAATGTATACAGGGTGTTCAGAAAATGGTGCCGAATTTCGCTATCTAAAAAAAAATTAAAAACGATGAAAATTTCAGTTTTATGACCCAAACTTCGTTATTTTGGACGGAACGCTGTGGGTTTTATTGAATTTTTGGAATCTACGCGAAATTTTAATATAACTTTATATGAGGCATCGTATGTCTAAAACCCACCATTTTTTAATTATTTCACATTTTCGAAATTTTTGGACACATGCAGCCCTCTACTAAAAAAATTATATTTCTGAGTTTAAATGAGCCAGGTCTGATATTTTTGAGATTTGGATAAATAAAACATACAGTTTTCAAAATTTGCGAAAACCTTGACAAAAATTTATACAGGGTGTTCAGAAAATGGTGCCGAATTTCGCTATCTAAAAAAAATTAAAAACCATGAAAATTTCAGTTTTATGACCCAAACTTCGTTATTTTGGACGGAATGCTGTAGGTTTTATTGAATTTTTGGAATCTACGCGAAATTTTAATATAACTTTATATAAGGCATCGTATGTCTAAAACCCACCATTTTTTAATTATTTCACATTTTCGAAATTTTTGGACACATGCAGCCCTCTACTAAAAAAATTATATTTCTGAGTTTAAATGAGCCAGGTCTGATATTTTTGAGATTTGGATAAATAAAACATACAGTTTTCAAAATTTGCGAAAACCTTGACAAAAATTTATACAGGGTGTTCAGAAAATGGTGCCGAATTTCGCTATCTAAAAAAAATTAAAAACGATGAAAATTTCAGTTTTATGACCCAAACTTCGTTATTTTGGACGGAATGCTGTGGGTTTTATTGAATTTTTGGAATCTACGCGAAATTTTAATATAACTTTATATGAGGCATGGTATGCCTAAAGTTTACCATTTTTTAATTATTTCACATTTTCGAAATTTTCGGACACATGCAGCCCTCCACTAAAAAAATTATATTTCTGAGTTTAAATGAGCCAGGTCTGATATTTTTGGGATTTGGATAAATAAAACATACAGCTTTCAAAATTTGCGAAAACCTTGACAAAAATGTATACAGGGTGTTCAGAAAATGGTGCCGAATTTCGCTATCTAAAAAACATTAAAAACCATGAAAATTTCAGTTTTATGACCCAAACTTCGTTATTTTGGACGGAACGCTGTGGGTTTTATTGAATTTTTAGAATCTACGCGAAATTTTAATATAACTTTATATGAGGCATGGTATGCCTAAAGTTTACCATTTTTTAATTATTTCACATTTTCGAAATTTTCGGACACATGCAGCCCTCCACTAAAAAAATTATATTTCTGAGTTTAAATGAGCCAGGTCTGATATTTTTGGGATTTGGATAAATAAAACATACAGCTTTCAAAATTTGCGAAAACCTTGACAAAAATGTATACAGGGTGTTCAGAAAATGGTGCCGAATTTCGCTATCTAAAAAACATTAAAAACCATGAAAATTTCAGTTTTATGACCCAAACTTCGTTATTTTGGACGGAACGCTGTGGGTTTTATTGAATTTTTAGAATCTACGCGAAATTTTAATATAACTTTATATGAGGCATGGTATGCCTAAAGTTTACCATTTTTTAATTATTTCACATTTTCGAAATTTTCGGACACATGCAGCCCTCCACTAAAAAAATTATATTTCTGAGTTTAAATGAGCCAGGTCTGATATTTTTGGGATTTGGATAAATAAAACATACAGCTTTCAAAATTTGCGAAAACCTTGACAAAAATGTATACAGGGTGTTCAGAAAATGGTGCCGAATTTCGCTATCTAAAAAACATTAAAAACCATGAAAATTTCAGTTTTATGACCCAAACTTCGTTATTTTGGACGGAACGCTGTGGGTTTTATTGAATTTTTAGAATCTACGCGAAATTTTAATATAACTTTATATGAGGCATGGTATGCCTAAAGTTTACCATTTTTTAATTATTTCACATTTTCGAAATTTTCGGACACATGCAGCCCTCCACTAAAAAAATTATATTTCTGAGTTTAAATGAGCCAGGTCTGATATTTTTGGGATTTGGATAAATAAAACATACAGCTTTCAAAATTTGCGAAAACCTTGACAAAAATGTATACAGGGTGTTCAGAAAATGGTGCCGAATTTCGCTATCTAAAAAACATTAAAAACCATGAAAATTTCAGTTTTATGACCCAAACTTCGTTATTTTGGACGGAACGCTGTGGGTTTTATTGAATTTTTAGAATCTACGCGAAATTTTAATATAACTTTATATGAGGCATGGTATGCCTAAAGTTTACCATTTTTTAATTATTTCACATTTTCGAAATTTTCGGACACATGCAGCCCTCCACTAAAAAAATTATATTTCTGAGTTTAAATGAGCCAGGTCTGATATTTTTGGGATTTGGATAAATAAAACATACAGCTTTCAAAATTTGCGAAAACCTTGACAAAAATGTATACAGGGTGTTCAGAAAATGGTGCCGAATTTCGCTATCTAAAAAACATTAAAAACCATGAAAATTTCAGTTTTTTCAAGTTTCTAGAAATTTGAATTATATGAATTTACTAACGAAGTCCCCTTAATTTAAAGCGCAGAATCCAATGGCAAAGAGAAAAATAGGGGTTGCCATTTGAAAAAATTGAGTTTTCGATGTTTTTTGATAGCGAAATTCGACACCATTTTCTGAACACCCTGTATAAATTTTTGTCAAGATGTTCAAAGATTTTGAAAACTGTATGTTTTATTTATCCAAATCCTAAAAATATTAGACCTGATTCACTTAAACTTAGAAATATAATTTTTTTAGTGCAGGGCTGCATGTGTATAAAGTTATATTGAAATTTCGCGTAGATTCTAAAAAATTAATAAAAACCATAGCATTCCGTCTAAAATAACGAAGTTTGGGTCTATTTCCGGTATAACCGGAAACGAGCATTTCGGAAAACCCATGTAAGGAAATTTTCAAAACACTAGTCCCAGTACCTTCAAGGGTTATTGTACCATTGGAAATACTTCCATATATACCTGCTAATTTGGCGATTTCGAAACTGTAAAATCCATTTATCGAAATGTCGAAAGTTTGTATTTCCGGCTTTACAATTAATCTGTATATCGATTTAAAAGTGGATTACGAAACTTCAGTTACTTTTTATTTTAAAAACATGTCGGTATTTTATAGAAAAATATCTTTTTCGACCAATTTAGATAACCTAACCTAACATAATTCGAATATGAGTTATGGATTCTACGATCTCGAAAACGCTAAGAGTGACAGTCATTCGATTATTTCTATCGATTAATCGATTCTCTTAATTCGATTAATGTACTTTGTACGCCTTGTTGCCATAAATATGTTATACGAGGGTCTCTACTTAATTTTTGAGATATATCGACACTGATGTGAATATGTCAAATCTGACATTGACATTGACGTGTTGTCGAATGCTATTTGAGTTATTTAAATATACTTGAAACATTAATCTCGGTCAAAAACGGAATTAATCCACGTGGATTGAACCAACAACAGTGTGCCGATCAACTCGCTTCGAAGCATTTCGATTGGTCGCTTTTTTTCTTGGAATAACTGGAAATGTCGCCAGCGTTGCATTAGAGCAACGTAGAAAGGTCAATTCTGGATGGTACGCCTGCATTTGTTTACCAAGAGTGTTCGAAAAAATCAGGGAAACCAAAATCAGAAGACGAATCATTCCCCACCGCGATAATGCATTTTGGAACAGTCGAAACGTCGAATTTATGGCTCATCCACCGTTTGGTGGATGAAATATTAATATGTTTTTGTTTTTCTATATCGAACTCAAAGTAGCGGCCCTCGTATAGGTAATTTTTGGACTAATGGCGCGCCTCCTCTAATTTTTTCAAAATCAACGGACCCCGCTTCATATTTGACGGATAAATAGGGGACGTAACCGTATTATTGCAGGTTTGCAGGACGATTGTTTGAGGACTGGTTGTCACGGTTCTCCGGAATGTCTGACAAACCCACCTACATGCGGACCTAGTCAATTCTGCGACGGTAAACATCTAAGGAAAAAGAAAGATGAAAAAAAGCAATCGAACAAATCTGATCATCATCTGGGCGATACCAGACATTGTTTTAAATGTTACCCGGCCGTAATACAAGATCCAGTACCTGCTTTCATGTTGTAGATCTTGAAAAATAGTTTGAAGGAATAAAAGTTTCCAAAAAATTGTTGACTATTTGTTATTAGGGCTACTAGGGACAGTAATTTCGTTTGTGTACATGTCGATATTTGATTTTCGCATCGACTAAACCGCAAACACGATCTACTGTAGCTTCGTCACTGATGTCGTCGTTCAAATCAACCGCCTCAAATCCGCAGACAGCGACAGATCACCACCATCGACACACCATCTTGAAAACGTTCTGGTACGGGATGGATGCAATCTGAGTTTGATGCAACCAAGACCTAGGCTGCTATTTTTGGCACTGCAACTCTCAGGATTTGATCCAACCGCAATTTCGCTTGCTGGGTGTTGATATTGGAAGCAATATGTCACGTGACCGATTTAGCCAATGCACAAAAACTCATATATACTCCGCAACAGTTTATAGTCCTCTACAAGGCCCAGAGATTCGTCCGTCTGATTTGGGAAAGGTGCCTCTGTAAGGTTGAGGTTATGGTGGATGGTAGAGTGCACCGCAATAGAATTGAAGACGAAAAATAAGAAGAAATACCTGACAAACAAACTATTCTTCGCAGAAGAAGAAGGGGATGGCGACGGCAACATCTAATCTGTGCTATTTTTATAATCAAACCGATTATTTGCAATGAAAGTCAACTGACATTTGGGTGATTCCGTTCTAACTATGATTTTTTGTATTCAAAATTTCAAGATTTTAAAATATAACTTTTCTAACTTTTTTATGCATATTATTCATCTATTTTACTTTAAAAATAAAACTCTAAGAGGAATTTACTACAACTTCAAAGTATCACGAGCAAGACACAAATGTCGGATTTTGAGTTCCACGGTACTGACTCATTTATCCACGGTACTGACATGGTAACTTAAGATATTAAACAACAAGTGCATCAATTTTCCTCAGTTTGATCATAAACATTAGAATTTATAAGGTAATTAGTTTAAATCATTTGTTACGACAAAAAATATTAATAATTTATCGGTAAATTCTAGGAATGGACATGACACGGTACTGACATTCAAGTGATGTAGTATAAGTTTTCTTTAAGTGGCAAGTTATATTGTATAAAAATAATGTTTAAATATCTTAAGAATTATTCAATTAACACAAAATTTTTATTAATTGATTATTAATTAATGACTAGTACAAAAAAACAATACAGGACATTGAATATCACAGTTATAATGGAATCACCCATTTATAATGATGTTTAAATGAATCGAAAATTGACTTTATATGAAAACTTACCGAGTTGAATTGAAGGTATTAATCCAAAAATGGCTAGCAACGTAAAACTTGTCATTATTACATTTAAATGGTGTAGCACGATCACTCGATCCTACGAATTACCTGTAAAAAATATTTGAAATACAACTTCCAAAAGAAATAATTCGATAATATTTGTTTTTGATTTTTCAAGGAGCTCGTTTTATAAAATATTTTCAGTTGTGTATGACTTCAAATTCCACCGAAAATTTATCTCAAATTTGGTTTCTTCTCCACTAAAAACTGTTTTTTATCGCATTCGAAAAGGTTTTTCCTTCAGGGCAACGAACCTTTTCACATTTCTTTCATCGCATTGAGCAAAACTCAAAATGCAACTAGAATTGAGTGACCACCCACCTTATTAACAATATCTGACTCCCTGTGACTTTTTCGTGTTTCTTAACTGTTTTTTATCGCATTCGAAAAGGTTTTTCCTTCAGGGCAACGAACCTTTTCACATTTCTTTCATCGCATTGAGCAAAACTCACAAAATGCAACTAGAATTGAGTGACCACCCACCTTATTAACAATATCTGACTCCCTGTGACTTTTTCGTGTTTCTTAACTGTTTTTTATCGCATTCGAAAAGGTTTTTCCTTCAGGGCAACGAATCTTTTCACATTTCTTTCATCGCATTGAGCAAAACTCACAAAATGCAACTAGAATTGAGTGACCACCCACCTTATTAACAATATCTGACTCCCTGTGACTTTTTCGTGTTTCTTAACTGTTTTTTATCGCATTCGAAAAGGTTTTTCCTTCAGGGCAACGAACCTTTTCACATTTCTTTCATCGCATTGAGCAAAACTTACAAAATGCAACTAGAATTGAGTGACCACCCACCTTATTAACAATATCTGACAACCTGTGACTTTTTCGTGTTTCTTAACTGTTTTTTATCGCATTCGAAAAGGTTTTTCCTTCAGGGCAACGAATCTTTTCACATTTCTTTCATCGCATTGAGCAAAACTCACAAAATGCAACTAGAATTGAGTGACCACCCACCTTATTAACAATATCTGACTCCCTGTGACTTTTTCGTGTTTCTTAACTGTTTTTTATCGCATTCGAAAAGGTTTTTCCTTCAGGGCAACGAACCTTTTCACATTTCTTTCATCGCATTGAGCAAAACTTACAAAATGCAACTAGAATTGAGTGACCACCCACCTTATTAACAATATCTGACAACCTGTGACTTTTTCGTGTTTCTTAACTGTTTTTTATCGCTTTCGAAAAGGTTTTTCCTTCAGGGCAACGAACCTTTTCACATTTCTTTAATCGCATTGAGCAAAACTCACGATACGCAACTAGAATTGAATGACCATCCACCTTATTAACAATATCTGACTCCCTGTGACTTTTTCGTGTTTCTTAACTGTTTTTTATCGCATTCGAAAAGGTTTTTCCTTCAGGGCAACGAACCTTTTCACATTTCTTTCATCGCATTGAGCAAAACTCACAAAATGCAACTAGAATTGAGTGACCATCCACCTTATTAACAATATCTGACTCCCTGTGACTTTTTCGTGTTTCTTAACTGTTTTTTATCGCATTCGAAAAGGTTTTTCCTTCAGGGCAACGAACCTTTTCACATTTCTTTCATCGCATTGAGCAAAACTTACAAAATGCAACTAGAATTGAGTGACCACCCACCTTATTAACAATATCTGACTCCCTGTGACTTTTTCGTGTTTCTTAACTGTTTTTTATCGCATTCGAAAAGGTTTTTCCTTCAGGGCAACGAACCTTTTCACATTTCTTTAATCGCATTGAGCAAAACTCACGATACGCAACTAGAATTGAGTGACCGTCCACCTTATTAACAATATCTGACTCCCTGTGACTTTTTCGTGTTTCTTAACTGTTTTTTATCGCATTCGAAAAGGTTTTTCCTTCAGAGCAACGAACCATTTCACATTTCTTTCATCGCATTGAGCAAAACTCACGACACGCAACTAGAATTGAGTGACCGTCCACCTTATTAACAATATCTGATTCCCTGTGACTTTTTCGTGTTTCTTAATTGTTTTTTATCGCATTCGAAAAGGTTTTTCCTTCAGAGCAACGAAACTTTTCACATTTCTTTCATCGCATTGAGCAAAACTCACGATACGCAACTAGAATTGAGTGACCCTCCACCTTATTAACAATATCTGACTCCCTGTGACTTTTTCGTGTTTCTTAACTGTTTTTTATCGCATTCGAAAAGGTTTTTCCTTCAGGGCAACGAACCTTTTCACATTTCTTTCATCGCATTGAGCAAAACTCAAAATGCAACTAGAATTGAGTGACCACCCACCTTATTAACAATATCTGACTCCCTGTGACTTTTTCGTGTTTCTTAACTGTTTTTTATCGCATTCGAAAAGGTTTTTCCTTCAGGGCAACGTAACTTTTCACATTTCTTTCATCGCATTGAGCAAAACTCACGATACGCAACTAGAATTGAGTGACCCTCCACCTTATTAACAATATCTGATTCCCTGTGACTTTTTCGTGTTTCTTAACTGTTTTTTATCGCATTCGAAAAGGTTTTTCCTTCAGGGCAACGAACCTTTTCACATTTCTTTCATCGCATTGAGCAAAACTCAAAATGCAACTAGAATTGAGTGACCACCCACCTTATTAACAATATCTGACTCCCTGTGACTTTTTCGTGTTTCTTAACTGTTTTTTATCGCATTCGAAAAGGTTTTTCCTTCAGGGCAACGTAACTTTTCACATTTCTTTCATCGCATTGAGCAAAACTCACGATACGCAACTAGAATTGAGTGACCCTCCACCTTATTAACAATATCTGATTCCCTGTGACTTTTTCGTGTTTCTTAATTGTTTTTTATCGCATTCGAAAAGGTTTTTCCTTCAGGGCAACGAACCTTTTCACATTTCTTTCATCGCATTGAGCAAAACTCACAAAATGCAACTAGAATTGAGTGACCACCCACCTTATTAACAATATCTGACTCCCTGTGACTTTTTCGTGTTTCTTAACTGTTTTTTATCGCATTCGAAAAGGTTTTTCCTTCAGGGCAACGAACCTTTTCACATTTCTTTCATCGCATTGAGCAAAACTCACAAAATGCAACTAGAATTGAGTGACCACCCACCTTATTAACAATATCTGACTCCCTGTGACTTTTTCGTGTTTCTTAACTGTTTTTTATCGCATTCGAAAAGGTTTTTCCTTCAGGGCAACGAACCTTTTCACATTTCTTTCATCGCATTGAGCAAAACTCACAAAATGCAACTAGAATTGAGTGACCACCCACCTTATTAACAATATCTGACTCCCTGTGACTTTTTCGTGTTTCTTAACTGTTTTTTATCGCATTCGAAAAGGTTTTTCCTTCAGGGCAACGAACCTTTTCACATTTCTTTCATCGCATTGAGCAAAACTCACAAAATGCAACTAGAATTGAGTGACCACCCACCTTATTAACAATATCTGACTCCCTGTGACTTTTTCGTGTTTCTTAACTGTTTTTTATCGCATTCGAAAAGGTTTTTCCTTCAGGGCAACGAACCTTTTCACATTTCTTTCATCGCATTGAGCAAAACTCACAAAATGCAACTAGAATTGAGTGACCACCCACCTTATTAACAATATCTGACTCCCTGTGACTTTTTCGTGTTTCTTAACTGTTTTTTATCGCATTCGAAAAGGTTTTTCCTTCAGGGCAACGAATCTTTTCACATTTCTTTCATCGCATTGAGCAAAACTCACAAAATGCAACTAGAATTGAGTGACCACCCACCTTATTAACAATATCTGACTCCCTGTGACTTTTTCGTGTTTCTTAACTGTTTTTTATCGCATTCGAAAAGGTTTTTCCTTCAGGGCAACGAACCTTTTCACATTTCTTTCATCGCATTGAGCAAAACTTACAAAATGCAACTAGAATTGAGTGACCACCCACCTTATTAACAATATCTGACAACCTGTGACTTTTTCGTGTTTCTTAACTGTTTTTTATCGCATTCGAAAAGGTTTTTCCTTCAGGGCAACGAATCTTTTCACATTTCTTTCATCGCATTGAGCAAAACTCACAAAATGCAACTAGAATTGAGTGACCACCCACCTTATTAACAATATCTGACTCCCTGTGACTTTTTCGTGTTTCTTAACTGTTTTTTATCGCATTCGAAAAGGTTTTTCCTTCAGGGCAACGAACCTTTTCACATTTCTTTCATCGCATTGAGCAAAACTTACAAAATGCAACTAGAATTGAGTGACCACCCACCTTATTAACAATATCTGACAACCTGTGACTTTTTCGTGTTTCTTAACTGTTTTTTATCGCTTTCGAAAAGGTTTTTCCTTCAGGGCAACGAACCTTTTCACATTTCTTTAATCGCATTGAGCAAAACTCACGATACGCAACTAGAATTGAATGACCATCCACCTTATTAACAATATCTGACTCCCTGTGACTTTTTCGTGTTTCTTAACTGTTTTTTATCGCATTCGAAAAGGTTTTTCCTTCAGGGCAACGAACCTTTTCACATTTCTTTCATCGCATTGAGCAAAACTCACAAAATGCAACTAGAATTGAGTGACCATCCACCTTATTAACAATATCTGACTCCCTGTGACTTTTTCGTGTTTCTTAACTGTTTTTTATCGCATTCGAAAAGGTTTTTCCTTCAGGGCAACGAACCTTTTCACATTTCTTTCATCGCATTGAGCAAAACTTACAAAATGCAACTAGAATTGAGTGACCACCCACCTTATTAACAATATCTGACTCCCTGTGACTTTTTCGTGTTTCTTAACTGTTTTTTATCGCATTCGAAAAGGTTTTTCCTTCAGGGCAACGAACCTTTTCACATTTCTTTAATCGCATTGAGCAAAACTCACGATACGCAACTAGAATTGAATGACCATCCACCTTATTAACAATATCTGACTCCCTGTGACTTTTTCGTGTTTCTTAACTGTTTTTTATCGCATTCGAAAAGGTTTTTCCTTCAGAGCAACGAAACTTTTCACATTTCTTTAATCGCATTGAGCAAAACTCACGATACGCAACTAGAATTGAGTGACCGTCCACCTTATTAACAATATCTGACTCCCTGTGACTTTTTCGTGTTTCTTAACTGTTTTTTATCGCATTCGAAAAGGTTTTTCCTTCAGAGCAACGAACCATTTCACATTTCTTTCATCGCATTGAGCAAAACTCACGACACGCAACTAGAATTGAGTGACCGTCCACCTTATTAACAATATCTGATTCCCTGTGACTTTTTCGTGTTTCTTAATTGTTTTTTATCGCATTCGAAAAGGTTTTTCCTTCAGAGCAACGAAACTTTTCACATTTCTTTCATCGCATTGAGCAAAACTCACGATACGCAACTAGAATTGAGTGACCCTCCACCTTATTAACAATATCTGACTCCCTGTGACTTTTTCGTGTTTCTTAACTGTTTTTTATCGCATTCGAAAAGGTTTTTCCTTCAGGGCAACGAACCTTTTCACATTTCTTTCATCGCATTGAGCAAAACTCAAAATGCAACTAGAATTGAGTGACCACCCACCTTATTAACAATATCTGACTCCCTGTGACTTTTTCGTGTTTCTTAACTGTTTTTTATCGCATTCGAAAAGGTTTTTCCTTCAGAGCAACGAAACTTTTCACATTTCTTTCATCGCATTGAGCAAAACTCACGATACGCAACTAGAATTGAGTGACCCTCCACCTTATTAACAATATCTGACTCCCTGTGACTTTTTCGTGTTTCTTAACTGTTTTTTATCGCATTCGAAAAGGTTTTTCCTTCAGGGCAACGTAACTTTTCACATTTCTTTCATCGCATTGAGCAAAACTCACGATACGCAACTAGAATTGAGTGACCCTCCACCTTATTAACAATATCTGATTCCCTGTGACTTTTTCGTGTTTCTTAATTGTTTTTTATCGCATTCGAAAAGGTTTTTCCTTCAGGGCAACGAACCTTTTCACATTTCTTTCATCGCATTGAGCAAAACTCACGATACGCAACTAGAATTGAGTGACCCTCCACCTTATTAACAATATCTGACTCCCTGTGACTTTTTCGTGTTTCTTAACTGTTTTTTATCGCATTCGAAAAGGTTTTTCCTTCAGAGCAACGAAACTTTTCACATTTCTTTCATCGCATTGAGCAAAACTCACGATACGCAACTAGAATTGAGTGACCCTCCACCTTATTAACAATATCTGACTCCCTGTGACTTTTTCGTGTTTCTTAACTGTTTTTTATCGCATTCGAAAAGGTTTTTCCTTCAGGGCAACGTAACTTTTCACATTTCTTTCATCGCATTGAGCAAAACTCACGATACGCAACTAGAATTGAGTGACCCTCCACCTTATTAACAATATCTGATTCCCTGTGACTTTTTCGTGTTTCTTAATTGTTTTTTATCGCATTCGAAAAGGTTTTTCCTTCAGAGCAACGAAACTTTTCACATTTCTTTCATCGCATTGAGCAAAACTCACGATACGCAACTAGAATTGAGTGACCCTCCACCTTATTAACAATATCTGACTCCCTGTGACTTTTTCGTGTTTCTTAACTGTTTTTTATCGCATTCGAAAAGGTTTTTCCTTCAGGGCAACGTAACTTTTCACATTTCTTTCATCGCATTGAGCAAAACTCACGATACGCAACTAGAATTGAGTGACCCTCCACCTTATTAACAATATCTGACTCCCTGTGACTTTTTCGTGTTTCTTAACTGTTTTTTATCGCATTCGAAAAGGTTTTTCCTTCAGGGCAACGTAACTTTTCACATTTCTTTCATCGCATTGAGCAAAACTCACGATACGCAACTAGAATTGAGTGACCCTCCACCTTATTAACAATATCTGACTCCCTGTGACTTTTTCGTGTTTCTTAATTGTTTTTTATCGCATTCGAAAAGGTTTTTCCTTCAGAGCAACGAAACTTTTCACATTTCTTTCATCGCATTGAGCAAAACTCACGATACGCAACTAGAATTGAGTGACCCTCCACCTTATTAACAATATCTGACTCCCTGTGACTTTTTCGTGTTTCTTAACTGTTTTTTATCGCATTCGAAAAGGTTTTTCCTTCAGGGCAACGAACCTTTTCACATTTCTTTCATCGCATTGAGCAAAACTCAAAATGCAACTAGAATTGAGTGACCACCCACCTTATTAACAATATCTGACTCCCTGTGACTTTTTCGTGTTTCTTAACTGTTTTTTATCGCATTCGAAAAGGTTTTTCCTTCAGGGCAACGAACCTTTTCACATTTCTTTCATCGCATTGAGCAAAACTCACGATACGCAACTAGAATTGAGTGACCCTCCACCTTATTAACAATATCTGATTCCCTGTGACTTTTTCGTGTTTCTTAATTGTTTTTTATCGCATTCGAAAAGGTTTTTCCTTCAGGGCAACGAACCTTTTCACATTTCTTTCATCGCATTGAGCAAAACTCAAAATGCAACTAGAATTGAGTGACCACCCACCTTATTAACAATATCTGACTCCCTGTGACTTTTTCGTGTTTCTTAACTGTTTTTTATCGCATTCGAAAAGGTTTTTCCTTCAGAGCAACGAACCATTTCACATTTCTTTCATCGCATTGAGCAAAACTCACGATACGCAACTAGAATTGAGTGACCCTCCACCTTATTAACAATATCTGATTCCCTGTGACTTTTTCGTGTTTCTTAATTGTTTTTTATCGCATTCGAAAAGGTTTTTCCTTCAGGGCAACGAACCTTTTCACATTTCTTTCATCGCATTGAGCAAAACTCAAAATGCAACTAGAATTGAGTGACCACCCACCTTATTAACAATATCTGACTCCCTGTGACTTTTTCGTGTTTCTTAACTGTTTTTTATCGCATTCGAAAAGGTTTTTCCTTCAGGGCAACGTAACTTTTCACATTTCTTTCATCGCATTGAGCAAAACTCACAAAATGCAACTAGAATTGAGTGACCCTCCACCTTATTAACAATATCTGATTCCCTGTGACTTTTTCGTGTTTCTTAATTGTTTTTTATCGCATTCGAAAAGGTTTTTCCTTCAGGGCAACGAACCTTTTCACATTTCTTTCATCGCATTGAGCAAAACTCACAAAATGCAACTAGAATTGAGTGACCATCCACCTTATTAACAATATCTGACTCCCTGTGACTTTTTCGTGTTTCTTAACTGTTTTTTATCGCATTCGAAAAGGTTTTTCCATCAGGGCAACGAACCTTTTCACATTTCTTTCATCGTATTGAGCAAAAATCACGATACGCAACTAGAATTGTGTGACCACCCACCTTATTAACAATATCTGACATCTAGTGATTTTTTCCTGTTTCGTAACTCAAAGTTTCACTTGCGGCAGGAAAATTTTTGTTTGTTGTGCCTCATGTTAACGCGTATTTTAAGGAAAAAGATGAATTGTATGTATCTGATACACAGTATCGGAAACACGTGGAAAATTGGTGAAAAACATGAAAAATTATAGCATCCATGGACTTGTGTACAGACAGATAACTGTGTTATCGACGTAGCCCAAGAATTTTAGCTGAAAAACGACTCTAAGGTGAAAAAAACATCGTTGAGGTAAATTTTTTTCCTCCAGATCATCTGGTTGAAGACAACCAATCAGTACAACATTTACTGAATACAGATGCGATTAATTTACTGCCGAAGAATTTGGAATTGATTTTAAAGGATTGAATGAAAAGAAAAGACGGTACAGAGTTGGAGAAACCACGTATAACCCAACAAATAATTTGTTACAAGAAAATGTTGTTGTTGACCTATTCAAAAGTGTTGTATTTCAATCAGATCAAAGGAAACAAAACTCGAAAGCATTAAGTTCCGTAGAATTAACAAAAATGATCAATTTCTGGAATGGAAATATCCCCGAAAGGCTGCAAAGGAAGCTAGGGAAGATGCCATGGACTCTTCAATATCGTCGTATCGTGTCTTCTTTTAAAGATTCTCTTGTTTTCCAATCTCTTAGGCTCACTCCTTCAATAGTTTTCAATGTTTTCATCCCTTCTGTCTTCATCATCTTCTTCGTTTTTGTCGTGTCTTCTCAAGTTTCCATTTTATCGACTTGGTCTCTTCAATATCGTCGTATCGTGTCTTCTTTTAAAGATTCTCTTGTTTTCCAATCTCTTAGGCTCACTCCTTCAATAGTTTTCAACGTTTTCATCTCTTCTGTCTTCATCATCTTCTTCGTTTTTGTCGTGTCTCCTCAAGTTTCCATTTTATCGACTTGGACTCTTCAATATCGTCGTATCGTGTCTTCTTTTAAAGATTCTCTTCTTTTCCAATCTCTTAGGCTCACTCCTTCAATAGTTTTCAACGTTTTCATCTCTTCTGTCTTCATCATATTCTTCGTTTTTGTCGTGTCTTCTCAAGTTTCCATTTTATCGACTTGGACTCTTCAATATCGTCGTATCGTGTCTTCTTTTAAAGATTCTCTTGTTTTCCAATCTCTTAGGCTCACTCCTTCAATAGTTTTCAACGTTTTCATCTCTTCTGTCTTCATCATCTTCTTCGTTTTTGTCGTGTCTCCTCAAGTTTCCATTTTATCGACTTGGTCTCTTCAATATCGTCGTATCGTGTCTTCTTTTAAAGATTCTCTTGTTTTCCAATCTCTTAGGCTCACTCCTTCAATAGTTTTCAATGTTTTCATCCCTTCTGTCTTCATCATCTTCTTCGTTTTTGTCGTGTCTTCTCAAGTTTCCATTTTATCGACTTGGTCTCTTCAATATCGTCGTATCGTGTCTTCTTTTAAAGATTCTCTTGTTTTCCAATCTCTTAGGCTCACTCCTTCAATAGTTTTCAACGTTTTCATCTCTTCTGTCTTCATCATATTCTTCGTTTTTGTCGTGTCTTCTCAAGTTTCTATTTTATCGACTTGGACTCTTCAATATCGTCGTATCGTGTCTTCTTTTAAAGATTCTCTTCTTTTCCAATCTCTTAGGCTCACTCCTTCAATAGTTTTCAACGTTTTCATCTCTTCTGTCTTCATCATATTCTTCGTTTTTGTCGTGTCTTCTCAAGTTTCCATTTTATCGACTTGGTCTCTTCAATATCGTCGTATCGTGTCTTCTTTTAAAGATTCTCTTGTTTTCCAATCTCTTAGGCTCACTCCTTCAATAGTTTTCAACGTTTTCATCTCTTCTGTCTTCATCATATTCTTCGTTTTTGTCGTGTCTTCTCAAGTTTCCATTTTATCGACTTGGTCTCTTCAATATCGTCGTATCGTGTCTTCTTTTAAAGATTCTCTTGTTTTCCAATCTCTTAGGCTCACTCCTTCAATAGTTTTCAATGTTTTCATCCCTTCTGTCTTCATCATCTTCTTCGTTTTTGTCGTGTCTTCTCAAGTTTCCATTTTATCGACTTGGTCTCTTCAATATCGTCGTATCGTGTCTTCTTTTAAAGATTCTCTTGTTTTCCAATCTCTTAGGCTCACTCCTTCAATAGTTTTCAACGTTTTCATCTCTTCTGTCTTCATCATCTTCTTCGTTTTTGTCGTGTCTCCTCAAGTTTCCATTTTATCGACTTGGTCTCTTCAATATCGTCGTATCGTGTCTTCTTTTAAAGATTCTCTTGTTTTCCAATCTCTTAGGCTCACTCCTTCAATAGTTTTCAACGTTTTCATCTCTTCTGTCTTCATCATCTTCTTCGTTTTTGTCGTGTCTCCTCAAGTTTCCATTTTATCGACTTGGTCTCTTCAATATCGTCGTATCGTGTCTTCTTTTAAAGATTCTCTTCTTTTCCAATCTCTTAGGCTCACTCCTTCAATAGTTTTCAACGTTTTCATCTCTTCTGTCTTCATCATCTTCTTCGTTTTTGTCGTGTCTCCTCAAGTTTCCATTTTATCGACTTGGACTCTTCAATATCGTCGTATCGTATCTTCTTTCAAATCTTTTCTTCGTTTCGATCTCCTAGGATCATTTACTTTGAGTTAGTACTTCTTGCTGTAAGTTTTCCGACTTATTTTGCATACGCTGATGAATGGAGCTAGTTTACATCTTGTAGGCTTATTTTCAACAATTTTCGGCTGTCGTTTGGAATATAGCAAACGCCGTAGATCATCCTCGTCATCGGCCGTCAATATCTCTATTGATCTTCGCCGTTGTATCCTCCAGAAACTACTTTTAACCATGAATGGGCTCAGACCGTCACCTTGTGGAACTATTGTTAGCGTTTAACCTTGTCCTTATTGCGTTTTGATCTGTGCTCAGTTGCTTTTATCGGAACCTATTCAAACTCTATCAAATGCTTTCTTGGGATCGACAAAACAATAGACAAAAAACAGCAAATGATCAAGGGAAGAAATGAGACCGTGTCAATCGCTGTAAATGAAACGAAAGTGTTTTAAAAAAATGTTTCGCTTACTTTTCACATCGAATCCTTAAACATCCAACGTTTCGCACAACCAAAAAAGAAAACATCGAACATTCGCGCATCAACGAAATTCACATAATAATATTTAAACGCGTTTAAACAAAATAAAAAACGTTCGATTGCAATAAGCGGTTACCAAACGAACCGTTCAGTTCAACGTTGAAAAGAGAAATCACATCACATTGTCGAAGTGAAAACCGAAAAGTTTCTCTTTTTTCTCGATTAGGAAAAGTCGACGTTTCGTATACTAGCGAGATATCGCTCGCGAAACGAGGTTATTCTGCAGCTGCGGGCCCGGGAACGACTATCAGGAAGGGGCGGACGCACGGAGGCGGTATTTGTAGATTCACGCCCATTTTCCTGCTTCGTTTGCAGGAATCGCGGGAATTTTGTGCGTGTGAAGGGGAGTGGGTTGCCGACGCTGCAGCACTGGCGCCGGGGAAATTGTTGAAGGAAACGATGATATCCTCAGGATTGATATTGCTTTAAGTAGAATCATTTAAATGGGCCGAATATTTTTCTACCGATATGGAAATTTTTAATAAACCGCGCCAAAAAAGTATCTCATCATCTATAAAAATTCTGTAGCTCTTGGCTTCATAATGAGTAGTCTATATTGTTATTACGTTATATTTTTGGTTACGAAACACAACACTATCAAACGAAAAGGAATCTCCACCGCTAGTTTCAATAAAAACCAACTCGGTTTTTGCTTCCATTGAAATGCTCGTCGAAACCATCCAGTAACCTCCTCCAAAATCCACGTTTTCTTTTACGCAGCACCGCGAGTATCTTTCCCCAAGTCTTCTGTAGACTCGTCCTCTTCTATCCTTACCATGCAGGCATAATCTGCTTTGGTCTGTGCGGAGAACGGAGCCCCGATATTCGTCAGTCCAATTAACGCGTTCTCCGACAAATCCTAGACGTATTGCTCGGTGGACAGGCGTTAATTTGGACCAGTAGTTGGTCTTTTTGACTGTCCATCCACTCACAGCCATTCCTCGCGTTTCTTTCGAACTCTTGTTGGACTTGAACACCAGTGAGAGATTTGGCAGCGATGTGCTGATAATGAATCAATCATATCTCTCGGTTGTGCACTTTATTCTTCCGGAACCTCGTCTTCTATGAAAGTTACCAGCACAATCTGGTTTCGTCTGAAAATAGAACTGAGCCCCATTGCTCTTCAGTTCAGTATCCAGGACTTTCGACTCAAGTTTACTCTTCTTCTGACTGTCCAGCTTCTCACAGCCACTCCTCTCCTTTCTCTGAGGTCTTGTTCGACGTGAAAACCAGTGAGGGCACGATTTCTCAGCGATGTGATGGCTTTTAATCGATTGGATATGCACCTTTTTCTTCCGGAACATCGTCTTCGATGAAAGTTACCAGTCTCTTGATAACGACGGTAAAATCTGGAAAGAGCGGACCGACTCGTGTTCAACGTACTGGTCACTTTAGTCTTGTCGCAATAGTTTGGCCGCTTGAGCAAGTTTGTCACTAGTTTTGTCCAGTTTCAACTAGAATTCTTGGTCGTTGTTAACTCAGATGTGTTGTTGGACTGTGAGAGCAAGGAGGTTTGAAATTTTACTAAGAAAATTACAATTTCGTGCTCAGTTTTTTTGCCAGCGACTTACGATTGTAGGTTTGTCGTCTGAGTCGATTTTTTCCCTTACGAAGTTGATGAAAACCTAACCAAATCTGTAGGCAGCAACATATCAATATCAATATCGATCTTGATAACATTCTGGTAGCAGTCTGATTGAATTTAATGTAGCAAAGATCCAGGCAACCATTTGGTCCCGTCTGGATGGAAAATTCGCTTGTTGGGATAGTCTTTAAGACCAAAAACGTATATACCCCGCAACAGCTTCTAATCCTCTACCCTAGACCCAGATTCCTCCAACTGACTTCAGCTAATTGGTTCCGTTTTCAATACAGCGTACATCTTTATGATCTATATCAAGTCGTTTCAGTATTTAAACGATTTTATGGTGTTGCACTCTATCAAAGCAGTTCTGAACCAGTACTTGGAGTGCAACTAGTGCCTCTTTCGTACCGAGACCTCTTCTAAATCCGAATTGATACAAACCAATCGCGTTTTATGGAAATTCTGTAGTGGGATGGAAGAATATGTAAGTCATTTGGTTGGGAAGAA